>NC_063047.1:8751785-8916785 GCF_018812025.1 Megalobrama amblycephala
TGAATCCATTGTAAGCTGATATGACTGTTTTTTTTCCTCTCTGAGAACAAAGGCAGTCGTATAAAGCTATAATATAATATTTGTCAAGCCAACCTGATAACCTTTTATATTTATTTATTTACTCCAGAAAGGATAAATACACCATACATATTTTTCTGTTTATTCTCATTGTCAGGGCAGCGACTTCACAGGTTTGTTTCTGTCACTGATTATTTAGCAGTAAAGGCCAGACTAGCCATAACAGTGGGAGATTTACTGTTTGCAGTTTTGTCTGTAGTGTGCAACAGCTTCAGTGAGTTTTGGTCATATATTTAGATTAAGAGCAAACAAATGAATTTTATTTTAAATTGAGGATTATTGTGGCCTAATATATGATCATATGAATTGTCATTTTTAATGAATATTAGGGCTGTCACATTTGCCCAGTTTTAAAAAATTCTCGATTGCAATTTGCCCATGTCGATTTGGCAAGTGGGAAGTGGCGCATTTCATGGACGAGAATTCATGAACTGCATTATTAGACCTTTTTCAACGGCTGCACAATATTAACCATTTAAAAATCATAAAATAGCATAGTGCTATTGTGAAATCACAAAGCCTGCGATTCAGTTAAATAACGCTGTGTGTTTCATGGTAAAGCATGACACTTTAATTATTTACATGAGTGCAGGTTACCTGTTTCTCAGAGCTGCTCCGTTCACAGTAAATAATGATGCTTCACAAAAACTAAGTCTCTGCATGTGCTGTGTTTGGGGTTCCAATAACGTGCATTTGGGAACCCATAAAGTCTGACACGTTTTGTGTTTCATGCGAAGAGTTAGACTGTTATCAATTAAATGCTTGGAGTGCATCTTAGCAGCTCAGCTAGCAAACTCTTTGCATATGCTGCGTTGGGTTTCTTATAACTTTCAACTGGGTACGAAACGTGCACTGTTTCATCAGATTTGTGATGTAAATCATTCATAAACCTAAGCCAACACAGAAGAATACATCAATATGTTTCTAAATATGCGAACTGTTGTTCATCACAATTTCAAAACAAAATTGATGTCCACATATTCTTGTTCAAAAAATTGCAGTAACTGTAGCATTTCTATCGTAAAGTAGTGGCCAAATATTAAAGATTAAGTGGACATTTGAATTAAATGTTGTTTGGCCAATATTAACAAGGTTTTGATCATGCTATAACGTGTAACAACAACAATCAGCAGGCTGTAACGGGGCTATTGTAACATCTCAGTACCATGAAACTCATTTTGCATGTTCTCTGTGGAGATCCCTCTCTGCATGCCAAAGGACAAGCTTCTAAATCATACTTGGTAAAGTTTTTCTACAAAGGGGGGGTACAGTTAACACTGCATTACAATTGCCCCCGACACCAGCAAAATAGTGTCCAACTTAGTAAGGACATCAAAATAGATTATTTTTTCCAATAATTTAAGAAAAGTGTTTTTGCCTCTCAATCTGGGGATCCATTTTACTGAGTAGGGCCTGTGCACTCTCTGTTCACAGCATGCCGAGGTTCAGACCAAGAATAACAGCAAGGGGAGTTAATTAATTGTTCTGGATAATGTGGATGTAGTGGATATTAAATAGTTTTAACTATATCCAAATTCTCTGGAGTTTATTGCGGTCATTGGTATTTATATGAAGATATTACATGTTGTTACAATTGCCCACATATGCTGTTACAATCGCCCCCGTATGTGGGGGCAGATGTAACATTTGACTTCTAATGTTTCAATCAATATTGTGATTCTAACATTGCTTGTAAAAACATTTGGTGACTGTTAACAAGTAAAACGCAGATACAAGTTACTGACATAAAAATTGTATCCAAATATTTCAAAGGTAAATTGTATGTTTTTTGAGTAATGACGACATGACCAAAATTTGTTACAATTGCCCCCGGCCTACATAAGTTTATTGTTTATATTATGTATATGTATTTTAATGATGCTGTTCAATAAAACCATATGATTACTTGTTTTTAATAGTTTATTTGAACCAATTATTATTGCATCATTGTTATTATACCTGTGTATTTTAAGTCATTTATTTAGTTGTATAATTATTGTTCACTTTGGTCTATTTTTTAACACACACACAAAATCAGATTACTTGATTAATCTGCAAAATAATCGACTGATTACTCAATTACCAAAATAATTGTTAGTGACATTGAGATTTGGCATTAAATTTACATTGTATTGAAGACACAAAGCACAATACATCCATTCAGGAAAGATGCTTTTAAATCTTCATGTCTTTTAAGCAGTGGATTTTAATGACAAAATTGAAGCCGTAGCATAATTCTTCATCGTCTGTACTGATGGCTTTTTTTTTTTTTTAGCTCTTAGAAGGAGGGAGGAGCGGCAAACAAATTGGAAGATGAAAGTGTTAATGGACAGAACAAAGGCTTGTGAAGCTCTGATGAAATATGGATGAGGGCCTGTCAAAAAAAACATGAAAACATATCATGTGAAGAGTCCTTGGGTCTAACAGAAAGTCTTTCATACCCAAGACAAAGACTGATTGCTAATGAACTCACTTTTCCACACTTTAATCCCCTATTAGATTCACCATGCACCACGTTTTCAGAATGTCAAGTTATGTCTTACTGTTTGATGCTCAGGATTTTTTATTATAATTAATGTGACACAAAAAATAAGAAGCACTAATAGCCTGTCCTAGTTTTTTCGTTCTTTCTCTTTTTCTCTCCGTTGTAATCTACAGAGGTGCTGTACGGTGTATGGTGCAGATGCCAGATGCAAGGAAGTTTTGGCTTGAATATGAAATCCCACTCAGTTTTCTGGCATTATGTCTTCCTGCTCCCAAAACTCTGGGTCTGAACATGTTATAATGACTAAGCACCTAGAGGCCAAATAGTGAAGATGTGTATAGTGCTTTGGAACAGAATATGTAGTGGAACTGTGGAATCTTGTTTATTTGACGCAGATGAGTAATTACATTTATAGCTGTAAATAAATTTTTTTAGCACCATCTGTTGGATTTTTTTCAACTTAACACATCTTATGTCTTGGTATACCTTTAGAACTGGAACTGGAAAATGGTGTAAATTTATTGGTATTTTCAGGGCCAGATTTACCTCATATTTTGACAGACAAAATACATTTTTTGCAAACAAGCAGAGACGGTCCAACTGCGTGCTGAACTTCTTTCAAGATTGAGTCAAGGTGGTGTTGTGAGGTTTGAGCGATAGTTTGAGGAGCCAATGGAGTTACGATGCTTAGTCACAAGCTCATTTAAATAGTTTTCATTGGTTAAATATTTGCAAACCCCACAGACAGATGTAAAGGGTGACCAATCATAAAGATTTATGAAAGAAAAATGATAAAGGAGATAAAAAACGTTTCTGCCCGACAGTGACAATATGTTACATTTTATTAATATATAAAGTAACTGTCTTAGAGTTTTTATTTGAGTGGCTGAATTTTATTTTATTTTATTTTATTTTACTTTGAACTGTATTTCATAGAAATATGCATAATCATTACCCCCTATGGTTACTTACTAGGAGTCAAAACTCTAGCTATCCATGCAGTAAATCAGTATTGACAAAACCACCGAATAACATAAGAACAGCTCGCAGCATGAGCAGGATTTAATGTGTTGAATAAATTAGGCTTTTCCTTATAAACCATTTTTCCTTTGAATTACATTGTCAGATTGAAAAACTATTAGACAAAATTCAACTCGGTGCTCGGTTGCCATCGGGGTTCTTCTAAAATGTGTCTCAGTGTGGAAGTGAACTATCTATGTGCCGCCAAACAGTCTTTCACTTGTTTTAATTTGTGTGTCCTTTTGGCATGCATGCTGTTGTTATCTCTAAAGGGGGCAGAGTCTGCTTTTCCTTGATGAATCCATCATAAAGCCCTCTATGAAAAGGAGCATATTCTCCAACAACTACACTACTTGTTTAAAAAGGTAAATTAGAATGAGAATAAGAAACTGCAGCATCATCTCTATATATGTTTGAGGTAAGAAAGATAAGATGATGTTGTAGGTAAAACCGAGTCCGATTCAGGTGAATAAACTTGGATGCGGTGCATGGAACAGGAATCCTGCCCTCAGTATTGACAGGGTCATCTACACTTTAACTCAGTTTTGATATGAAAACAAAGTAAACCCTGAAGGAGACACGTCTCAGCAAACCGTCCTTTACCAGTGGAGTGTGGGTCCTTTTACAGTAATGAATCTTGAAAGCTTTCTCTATTTGCCATTTATTTTTCCCCTGTGCTTACCCATGAGTAGAGCTTGATGTTTTCCTCTGGCCAAATGACAGTGGGGTTTGGAACATCATGTGCTTTTGTGCTTAGAGCTAAATCGCGGCTCTCTAAATCTATTGCTGTGACAGTTCAACCCCAATCTGAGTTTACTTCACTCTTTGAGACTAGTTTAGTCTACTTCCATGTAATTACCTTACCCAAGACTCCCATAAGGACTGGACTCAAAAGTACTTAACAGTATACTTCAGGTCAGATTAGTCCACAAGTGTCATTTCTTCAAATGCAACCTCACTATTTGTTGCTGAAGAGTGTGGCTGTGGATCTGATGATTTCTTTGGTTTTAATGCAGATAATCTCAAACATGATAAATGAGAATACACAAACACACATATATAATATGTACAGTATGTATGTAAATTTATAAAAAATACAGTTTTTATTGTGAATTATTATCATTATTGTTATTATTAATGTTAGTTTTTTTTTTCATTTTTAGTTTAAAGGTGCCCTAGAACTAGTTTTTACAAGATGTAATATAAGTCTAAGGTGTCCACTGAATGTGTCTGTGAAGTTTCAGCTCAAAATACCCCATAGATTTTTTTTTAAACTGCCTATTTTGGGGCATCATTAACTATGCACCGATTAAGGCTGCGGCCCCTTTAAAAAGTGCGCTCCCTGCCCCCCGAGCTCTTGACCATAATACAGTGCATTTACAAAGTTCACAAAGCTAATATAACCCTCAAATGGATCTTTACAAGATGTTCGTCATGCATACTGCATGTATGCGTCAGATCATGTGAGTATAGTATTTATTTGGATGTTTACATTTGATTCTAAATGAGTTTGAGGCTGTGCTTCGTGGCTAAAGCTAACATTACACACTGTTGGAGAGATTTATAAAGAATGAAGTTGTGTTTATGAATTATACAGACTGCAAGTGTTTAAAAATGAAAATAGCGACGGCTCTCTTGTCTCCGTGAATACAGTAAGAAACAATGGTAACTTTAACCACATTTAACAGTACATTAGCAACATGCTAATGAAACATTTATAAAGACAATTTACAAATGTCACTAAAAATATCATGTTATCATTTATCATGTCAGTTATTATGGCTCCATCTGCCATTTTTCACTATTGTTCTTGCTTGCTTACCTAGTCTGTTGATTCAGCTGTGCACAGATCCAGACGTTAATACTGCCTGCCCTTGTCTAATGCCTTGAACATGGGCTGGCATATGCAAATATTGGGGGCGTACATATTAATGATCCCGACTGTTATGTAACTGTCGGTGTTATGTTGAGATTCGCCTGTTCTTCAGAGGTCTTTTAAACAAATGAGATTTACACAAGAAGGAGGAAACAATGGAGTTTGAGACTCACTGTATGTCATTTCCATGTACTGAACTCTTGTTATTCAACTATGCCAAGGTAAATTCTATTTTTGATTCTAGGGCACCTTTAATATTTTAACATATTTTAACTCCAGTCCTCAGTGTCACATGATCTTTCAGAAATCATTCTAATATGCTGATTTGGTGCTTAAGAAATACTTCTTTATTCCTCCTTTTCTTTTTTCCTTTCTTTCTTATACCTTTCTTTATCCTTGAATGCAATTTTTTCTTTCCATCTCATATTTGCAAAGATCAGCTTTGAATTTGCTCTCATAACATTTGTGTTTCTTCACCAAACGTTTGCTTTTACTCACAGGGAACATGAAAGTTTTAAACGTTAAAAGCAACGTTTGTAGGGGAATGCACAACTTTTGCGAGCAAAATATACACTATATTGCCAAAAGTATTGTGTCACCCATCCAAATAATTGAATTCAGGTTTTCCAATCATGGCCCCTGGTGTTTAAAATCAAGCACCTAGGCATGCAGACTGCTTCTACAAACATTTGAGAAAGAATGGGTCACTCTCAGGAGCTCAGTAAATTCAAGCGTGGTACCGTGATAGGTTGCCACCTGTGCAATAAGTCCATTCATGAAATTTCCTCACTAATAAATATTCCATGGTCAACTGTTAGTGGTATCATAACAAAGTGGAAGCAATTGGGAACAACAGCAACTCAGTCATGAAGTGGTACGCCACGTAAAAGACATTTTGGACAATTTCATGCTCCCAACTTTGTGGGAACAGTTTGGGGATGACCCCTTTCTGTTCCAACATGACTGCGCACCAGTGCACAAAGTGCATAAAGACATGGATGAGCGAGTTTGGTGTGGAGGAACTTGACTGGCCTGCACAGAGTCCTGTCCTCAACCCGGCAGAACACCTTTGGGATGAATTAGAGCGGAGACTGTGAGCCAGGCCTTCTCGCCAACATCACTGCCTGACCTCACAAATGCGCTTCAAGAAGAATGGTCAAATATTCCCATAAACACACTCCTAAACCTTGTGGAAAGCCTTCTCAGAAGAGTTGAAGCTGTAATAGCTGCAAAGGGTGGGCCAACTCCATAATAAACCCTATGGATTAAGAATGGGATGTCATTAAAGTTCATGTGCACGTAAAGGCAGGCGTGCCAAAACTTTTGGCAATATAGTGTATTTATTCATCCCATCTCATATTTTTTCCATCACCATGTCACTTTAGGGGCTCTGTAGAAAACATTTATGCCTTTCAGGATTCTCTGATAAATAGAAAGCTGAAAAGAAAAGCTCTTATTTGAAATATAATTATTATTATTATTTTTTGTAACATTGTAAATTTCTTTACTGTCACTTTTGATCAATACAAAGCATCCTTGCTGAATAAAAGAAAACAGAGCACACACACGCACGCACGCACGCACGCACGCACACACACACACACACACACACACACACACACACACACATATATATATATGCTATATCATTGATTTTTTTTTTAAAAGGGTTTTTTCCCAAAAAAAATCAATTGATAGCACCTGACTATTAAACACTGACAGGCAAAAGTGTATACAGACAAAATTGTATATTTATTGTTTGCTGGTGTTATGGGAAACTGAGAGGAAATTATGGATAGAATTGTTGTAGAAGAGGTTGAAGAGAAATATGTATGTTTGTATTTGCACACTCTCCAGGTGCTGAAGCAGTATCATTCTCAATAACTCTGAGTTCCATCTGTCTCTTCCGATCTCTCCATGTCTTTTTTCATATTTACTCTCTTGAGGGGAGAAATAGGAAAACTGGGCTAATAAGACTCTCATGCAATCTTCAAACACAAGGTGACATATATTTTTAACCACATTCATCTGTGATCAGTCAGATCTGTTTCGTCCAGGTCCATGTGTCATTTTTTTTAAGTCTAAGAAAAGCAGACAGGTAATCTTTTACTTCTTTAAGAGGAAATGAGTGGCTTTCAATTCAGATTATTCCAGTGCCACTCTCTGTCCTTCATTTCCACACTTTGCCTCTTGCCTTTTGTGTTGAGGATGAAGTTCAATTACCCTCTTGTCAAACAACATCATTTTCAGGTAAACTGAGCAGTGAATTGATTTGGCCCACTCTCTGAAAGCTGTGCTGTCAAACCCAAGTAATTGATGGGTTTGTGATTTGTGGCTCCACACTCACTTAACGCCAACCACAGTAATTATTTATTGGCCAGTGCATAAGATGGGCTCTGCCAATAGCTTCTCACTCAGTCTCTGCTCCAGTGCTCTCTTCTATGGTAATTTTTATACTTTTCTTCACAATTCATACATTTTCTAGTCTGTCCAAGAAGTGTGAACTCAGATAGGTGACCTATGAAATATAAAAACTTATTAGGCTAATAAAGGCACAGATCTTTCACTTTTATTTAATACAGCCATGTCATTCTCTTACAATATTGTGATTGCAGAATAATCTGATTGTGTACAAAAATAATAAACACATTAAAACACACATTCCCTCTCTTTCAGAGCCGGAAACATGCAAACAAAGTGCGTCTGTATTACATGTTGCATCCAGTAGATGGGGGATGTCCAGCTAAGAAGCTTAGAACAGATGATGTGAGTATTTGATCCTATTCTTTTTTCTTTCTTTTTTTTTTTAATGAGCATTTCCAGCCATTGCTTTCCACAGCCAACCAGTAATGTGCTTCATAAACCCCAACCATTAAAAAAAACCACTTCATTTTGTGCACACATTCAAACATTTAATTTAATAGACTCAAACTTTGAAATCAAAGTAAATAAATTTGAATTACAGTGAAGCACACTGCATCTGTGGACCGTTTGACTGCTATTAAAGGTGGGGTAAGCGATATTTCAAAAACGCTGTTGGACATTGTTGATATTTGAAGTCAACCCAAACAAACACACCCCTCTCTTCATTGCTTCGCCTCCAAAACTCACCCTCCAATCCTAACCACCCTGCTCCGAGTCGGTCTTGAACACCGATCGCTGCTGGCAGGTGAGTCGAGTGCTCTAACAGTGACAC
The DNA here is from genome assembly GCF_018812025.1 of Megalobrama amblycephala. Lineage (NCBI taxonomy): Eukaryota > Metazoa > Chordata > Actinopteri > Cypriniformes > Xenocyprididae > Megalobrama > Megalobrama amblycephala. Next base: position 8,760,441 of record NC_063047.1, read on the forward strand.
TAAACACTGCATTCTCTAGCGGTCGTCAGTTTGCAGTGGTTTACCTGCACAACTCTCATTATCTGGCCACTGTTACACACGCAACGCGAGAGTGGATGTCTGTTTATCACAGCTGACACACAACAAAATAATGCTTCAAGAAAAATAAAGAGCAGATGATGCCCAAATGACAAGGAAGCACAAAAAAATGAACGTACAGTACACGAGAGTAAACACACAAAAGAGTGGAGGTGATTTTGACCAGCAGATTTGGCAAGTTATGTTCAAGAAACAAATAAAACAAGTTCAATTCAAGTCTAACTCAACTCTGAACTTCAGCCATTTTCGGGGATGAGTCTCGCTGAGATGATAGTCAGTCTGCTGTTTTTCTCCCAGTAAGACAAAGCAAGCTTCTGCTTTATTACCATGTTTGATAGGCTATTTACACAACAAGAGGGGTTCACAAGCATAAGGTTGTGTGAATGTTGCTGGGATCAGCCTTTTTGCACACTCTGCTGTGTAGAGAAAGTCTATGATTCCTGTGGTTTTTGCAGATGTTACATGTTCTTCAGACTGCCTCCAAACAAATCGACAAAGCTCTCACCACAGGAGGCCAAATGCACATCTAAATGTTTATGTGAGAGTCAGAGATTGCAAAATCTCATAGCCACCGGCTATGGGATGCAGTTAGAATTAAATGATATTGAACGCTGTATACTGTATGCTTTATTGATATTCCTATACGGCCATAGTAATTGTATACATCATTAGACAAGGTATTGAAGTGAAGACACTGGCAGAGAACTGCACTTACTCACAGCAGTAATGAAGGTGATTAGTATACGATTGTGTAGGGAACATCCAACTTCAGTGGCCAGATTTCAAAAGACCATGTGCTGCTTTTTCGACTGAACTTTAACACTTAGCTTGTATCAAATCAATAGTAATAACGAAAAGACATTCAAATAGTCATCGATCTATGTCATGTGTCAATAGGCTCTGCAGACAAACTAGACTTTGTGCAACTTGGACAGCAAATTTTAATGAGCCATTACCCACTGAAATATGGACATGTCTTGTCAATAAATACAAATCATAGGCCAAAACCTGACTTATTTTTTTTTTTTTGAGGGAAAAAATAGGCAGTTAAAAAATAAAAAATGACTACATTTAAGAGACTAAGTTAGAGCGTTGTCAGACCTGTAGATAATATTTTAAGATGAGGAGGCTCTTTAGTTTTGAACTGCGATAATTAATGTGTTCACCCGCAGAATAAGACATTGCTGCTTTTTATGTAACACATTTTCCATAATGAATTATGATATAGCTTGGTTTGTTGGATCATTGGGTTGGATTTCTCTCTCTCACCACAAGCGAACTGTCCAGAGGTCGTTTTTAATCAGGGCAAGACCACCTTGTTCAGCTGATCTCGTACTGATTATTTTGGTGCGAATTCGAGCGTGATTGCTGGTGTACTGTATGCCCAAACAAAACTGAGCTAAGAAAGAAAATTCTCCAGGTTACAAAAGCAATGAGCCAGGTGTGAAACCCACCCTTTCGTTTTGTTTTTTCAAACAAATCATATGTGACCCGAGCTGGCAAAATGAGTCAGAATGCACACGGGCTAATTACGAGGTACAGGCAAAACGAGTCAAAAATATCGATTTTGGTCGAATTTGAGGTTTTCACAAAAATGAGTTCATTAATCCCTCATCTAGTGATCCAATTGCTTCAAATAGCATTTATAACATCTAAAGGTATAACATCTAAAAGTATCTTTATTTGTATGTTTGTTTGGTCCCACTTTATATTAAGTGGCCTTAACTACTATGTACTTACATCAAAAAATAAGTACAATGTACTTATTGGGTTCATACTGAATTGCAAAACACTTTTGCTGATATTGAGGTGGATATGGGTAAGGTTAGGGAAAGCTTTGGTGGTATGGGTAGGTTTAAGGGTTGGTGTATAGTGTAAGGGATGGGTCAACAGTGTAATTATGAATGTAATTACAGAAATTAATTACAGATGTAATTACATGCAGGTGTTTTTAATATATAAGTACAATGTAAAAACATGTATGTACACAATAAGTGCATTGTATCAAATGATTAATTAAAATGTAAGTACATAGTAGTTAAGGCCACTTAATATAAAGTGGGTCCGTTTGTTTTTTTTGTTTTTTGTTTTTGAGAGGAGTACCTTTCCTTTGTCCATTAAAAAATGCCGTTTTTCTCTGCTTGCTTAACCACTCGTGCTTCCCCTCTGCAACGTCCTCATTAGTGCAAGTTTGGTATCGTTTTAAAGCACAACATTCCAACTTTGTGAATATTCATAGCGAATTTTTGATGGCCCGAGTTTGAAACGATTAAGTGTGATTTTCAAACTCATGCTGATGTAAACAAATCGATCTTACTCACGCTCACTGACAGATCAGAAGCACACAAAGACGCCTCAGACAGCGCGCGATCCCGATTTATATAAACAGAATTACAGTACTTCAAAATACTTCAAAATTTTAAAATGAATATATATATATATATATATATATATATATATATATATATATATATATATATATATATATATATATATATATATATATATATATATATATATATATATATATATATATATATATATATTCCTATAGATATTTGGTTTTGACTAGGTGTGTGCCATCAGGTGTTATTACCAGGGATTTTAAGATATGGTTGCTAAGCATTTTGTTTTGGAATCTTCAGAAAACTTTAACTTGATTTTTTTTTCTCAAAATTGACTATGGACTTCAAACAGGTGTAGCTCAGTCATTTTTTGTCGGATTCCAACAAATCATACATACTTTTAAAGGGTTTTTCATAGAGGTTGTAACAATAGCTCTTTTTTTGAAGATTTGCTCATTGTGACTCATTTTGCCAGCACGGGTCACATATGACTCCAGAAGACTTGAAATATACTGTAGCATGTGAGTCATATAAACCACTTTTATGATACGTTTACATTTTTTTTTTTTTGTGGGGAGAGGGGGTGAGTGAACTGTTAATTTAAGCCTTAGTTTGAGTTAATTAACTTACCCTAAACATTACATTTTTTCCCCACTTAAATATTGAGTTAATCCTCTTACACTCTCTTATCACTTATCAGTTAATGTACTTCTGAAAATCAATATAAAAATAGTGCAAGATGTGGAATTTTTTTGTGATTACCTTTTCCCTGTCATTAACCTAAAAACGTGAAAACTCAGGATTCGGAAGGCGTTCAGTCAAAATCAGCACTTTTCACAGTGGGACTGAGGGAGTAGAGTGGAACTGAAAGCAATTATTTTTCCACTACATTGCCCTTTCTGATATTTATAGATCAATGAACTTTACATGGCTACTGTTGTGTTTATGCTGCTCTCAGATATTGTTGTAATGTTTTTGACTCTGCGGCAAGAAAAAAATTGTGAAAGTTTTGTGCCAGCAGTTTTACTTGTTCAGAAAAGGCTTAGATCTAGTGATTTTCTTCATCTCATCATTACAATGATGTGTAAACATGTTTTTCCCCCCAACACGCAAGAACTTTTCTACAGTTTAAATGTTAATGGTAATGTTGAAATGTTAATAATTAACTTAATTTAATTATATTGTCAACCAGTCCAAATGTACCTGTCAGTCATTTGCATTTTCTTTAGGTTGTTTTTTTTTCCCTCCCCTCTCTTTTCTCAGAGCATAGGATTGTGTGAAAGTAAACTGGTCCTTGACCAGTGTGGAGAAGCAAATTCCACCTGCATTAAGAGTCACTGAGCAGCCAAGTTCTAACAAGCTGTCCTTTGCTCTCTCAACACCTAATAAAGCGGCAGCAGATCGTACAGGGGATCACTGACCACATCCATCTGCTTAACACAAATCAGCTGTCGGCAGCAGCTACTAATAGCTACATGGTCCCCTAAGGACACTTTAAAAATCACTCCCCAAGTCTCTAGCACTGTAACTCTATGCAGGGGCTGTGGTGGAGGATACAATTAGCAGCCTGGGACAACTTCTGCACTGATCGAATAGCCCATTGGATACTTACTCCTGTTTAATTAGCGGTGATTAAATCAACCCCTGCTGGGGCTCGAGTTTCCTGGGGAGAGGAGGCAGACGAAGTGCATGTGGAGGACCAGAAAGAAAGTAGAGCAGTAGAAGAAAGTGAGCTGGAACTCAAGCTTGGATCTACAGCTTTTGTTCTAGTTTTAGTTTCTCTCAGTTAATGACATATCAGTGACTGTGTGTGGAATGTCCAGACAGCATGAGACTGATATAGCCGTTTAGTTTCCTATTTACATTTACATTTGAGTTTACATTTATTCTTATGCCGTTTGTGTATTGGCAGAACTCAGGGTTCAGGAATGCATGTCAGGTTTCCACATGCATCAATAATCACAATGTGTAAGTTATAAAAACACTGAATAACAGAATTATGTTTTTACTGCATTAATGAGTACCTATGTGCACAGATAAAACTTGGCTTTGTTTGCTGCATTCAGACATTTATACTTGTTGTAAATTATGTAATGTCAGTAGTTATCATTTCTGATCAGTGTGTTTAGTATTATTTATTATTTATTAATATTTTGATTTATCTCCAAGTTTTGTATTTTCAGTTTTCATTTTAATTTTAGTTTTGATTAGTTTTAGTAATTTTGTGATGTGCTTTTGTCATTTTTTTTATTAGTTTTTTATTTAATATTTCTGTTTAGCTTTAATTTAATTTTAGTACTTCAAATTAAACTTATTTCTGTTAGTTGCCAATGCATAATGTCTAATTTTCCTTTAAGTTTGCATCTTTTATTTTATTTTAACAAAAAGGATTCTTAATAGTTTTAGTTAAACAACACACTTTCTGATTTGACTCACTTGCCATAGTTTTAGGCAAGAGTTTTGTTGAAAATCCAGGAATGGCTATTTTATTTTGAGAAACCCTGCTCTATCCATTTATGTCAAGACGTATCGAATACTATTTCCTGGTCCAAGCCTCTACTCTGTTTAAACAGCCACTTGAGCACTATTCATTTAGCGCAACTTTAAGCTAAACTTTTACAAACTTGCATTGTACATCACCAGGGCAGGAGGATGGGCTTGAGATTATGTTTGGGGCCCTAACTACACTACAAATGACCTCAACAAGAACATCATGGAGTAGCACAAAATACAAAATATGTTTTGAGGTTCCTAGCAATTATTATGCAACATAGCCTAGTTTAGAGGTAATATTAAATGGTCATTATAATACAATAAAATACAGGATGTACTCTTTGTTGAGAGAAGATCAAAACCCTGAAATAACACTTAATGCAATAAAGCCAGAGATGAACACTATTTTTAAATTTATTGTAAAATCTGTGTCCTCTTATGTCAGATTCTTAAATTTAATCAATAAATTCAATCAGAATAAAAAGTCACTTTATGGCTATTACCAAACAAATGAAATCGGTATTAATGAAATCCATCTTTGGATTTATACATACGATTTAATGCAGCTCGGACGGGGTGTGAATGGATTTACACAGCAATTATAATTGCATAAATTATGTTAAGAGACTTATGTTTTAAATATAACATTTTTAATGTAGAAATATTAAATGATTGAAAAACATTTAATAATAGGCTATATAATATGAAAATAAAACCGTCAGTAGGTCGCTGTCTTAATGAGTGAGTTGAATCATTCATTCAGTCTAGTTGTTTAAAATGCTAAAACTTGCAAATGACTGTATTTATGAATGAGTAGCCTAATTGAATCATTTACTCATCTGATTCATTCAAATACGCAAACACAGTGTTGCTCGGAGGCGCATCAATTCCGATGTTTGTTGTATTTTCTTTGACGGAGCAAAAACAGAATGTGTGCTCTTAAAATCATATAATTTAGTGGAAAATGAATATAAATTATCATTCTCTGCAAATAAATGAGGCTTAAACATATGAGAATTTATCAATATTTTTCTAAATGTGCACTCTTTTCGGCTAAAATCCTTAATGGAACTGTTTAAAGTAGCCATCTCATCACAAATAAATGGAAGCAGACACGATTCAATACATGTGTCCTTCTATGTGAAATGACGAATACCAGTTTACGCTGTTTGATTATGGCTTCGAAGCTCACAGTCGGAAGTTATTAGCCTTGACTGGCCCATTTATAGCCATTGCTCACACTTACCCGACAGTGGAAATGCAGTTAATAATTTCTGACTTGCATATAACAGATCAAATCAAACATAAACGGATAAAGCCCTATTGGGCGGGGTCCATGGGCTGCAGCCCAGTCAAGCCCAATGGTAAGTCCCTGCCATGTACATTACAGTTTCTGGGCTCACAGTGTTTTATATTTTGATATTTTTCTAATATTTTAATAATTAAGATTTAGAAGATAAGTCACTGTCTGGCCAAATGAGATTTCGCTATGAAGATAAAGGTTAGGATCATGATTTTTCTGTAGTACTACAGCACACCGTTACTGTTTATTGTTTGCTTTTTTCGGATCTGACATCAGACTTTACAAGCAGATACTGATGTCCTGCTGAGCTTACACATGACGTGAATGAAAATGTAACTTGTACATCAGTTTTCTAGTATCTTGGCATGGTATTTAAACTTTAACCTTGTCAGAGCCACAGGCTAGTCTTGACACGCTGATGTACAGGACACAAGTTTGAACCTGAACCTTAAGGGATAAATTTGTAAGAAATAAATATATTTATGGCCTTACAAGATAAGTGTCTCAAATACGGGGATGGTTTTATACAGTGATTTTAAGTATCTGTTGGATCCTGACTGATGCGATGTGAACTGACAGCACTGCTTGCCATGGTTGGCATAGCATCCGGTTCTCATGGAGACGCAGACCAGACTGAGTCATGGGTTCTCTGACCTTTTTTTGTGTTCTGTCTGAAAGTGAACACTCTTCCATTTTTGCTGGAAGAAATTTGTAGTAAATGATAAGAAATATAAGTGAATAATCATTATAGTGAATATTTCTTCTCCAGTTAAAAGCACATTGTTCTTGTAGCATTTGGTTTTGAGGATTCTGAAAGTGTGAAGGAATAGCTTCACAGCTGTAGAACAATATATACTGTGTAAACAGAATTAAACCTCAAAAGGTTTAACACTAAAGCAATCTCTATGAAGCCCCCAGAGCGCTTTCACCAGCAACTACTGCCTGTGAGCCTCAGACGCAATTGCTGAACTTAGGTCTTTCATTGTTCAGTTTTTTTTTTTTTTTCTTAGAGGCATTCAGGCTTAAGCATCAGATCAAAACACCTAAAAAAAACAAACAAACAAACAAACAAACAAATATACTGTAGCTTTTGAAAGAAAGGTGTGAAAGGTAAAAGCATCTTTGCATTTTGTTTTGAAGGTGTATTGCTGTTTTTATGTTGGCACTATGTATATTTAAAATGTAATGTGATGTATATTATTTTTGACATTGTTACCAATACATCATTACTCTCAAGCCAAATTATTTGAGGCAGTTTTATATTTGATATATTTATACATTTATTATATAATATTATATATGTAGGCTACTATTTGTTATATACAGATGTCATATTTGTACATAAAAATATAACAAAGTTTAGTTTATATTTGTATATACATATACTTTCCTTCTGGGACTCACTGATCCTCTGTGTACATTATCATATCTCTTTATCTCTTCTTGATATTTGGACAGCAATTACAAATTCAACATCTCTTTCCCACAGGCTGGTTCTGCTGTTCCAATCAGATGGTTATCGGCTTCCTGATTATTCCATCACAGCCCTGATGAACCCTGTCAGACTCTTAACAGTTCTGTCTCTGCTTAGTTGGGCAATAGGCATTCATTTGTCACTTTGAATTGACTTTATATGATACTGCAGAGATATGCAAAATGCAGAAATGTGTGCCTATTGCACAAATGAAGCACTAACAAACTTATTTCCACTTTTAAACTCTGAACTTTTGAGTTTATGATCTCAAAGTTTGAGCTATATGATCTCAATATGATCTTTGACATACAGTAAGTAAATGGAGTTACTGTAGCATGTGGGCAACAGCAAAATGAACATAATGGAAAGGGGTTACTAAGATCTGCACAGGAACCAACATAATGTGCATCCACTGGAGGAAAGGCAACAGTGTAGTCAGGTTATGCCTAGTTTGATTTTATTCTCAGCAGTTGTCAGAAATGAGTGAACGACAGCATGAAGTACAAGTGAAGTTCATTTAAGAGTATGAAATCATACTATACTCAGGGCTCTACACTGCGACCATTTCAGTCTGAAATTTTCACAACTGAAAAAATATTTAGGTGCATTGGTGCAGCTTTTTTTTTTTTGTAATGTCAATACAGTGAATTGAATCGAAACCTCGTATTGCTTTCTAAATAATTATACTGATTATCATATACATGAAGAAAACTGATTTTGTTGTCAACCTATAGAGCCTCTAAAGGGACATGGTGGAGGGGTGCTAATTCTGTGCATACCCTGAGATAAAATCCTGCACCCCTGGCTGTTTGAAGCATTTTAAATACTGTTCAGTAGCGCAGCTGCTTTATTTACAGGGTTTCCGGGATAACCGCTGTAATTCTGCTCTTCCATCAGTGCTCTCTGCTGTCAGAGAGTGAACGTGCACTTTCATCCAGTCTCCTTCACTCATTCCGCCATATGCTTCTCGTGCACATTGGGCTTGTTTACATCTTTGACGCAGAATACAGCGGTTTTATGCATTTTATATGGTTGATGGGGAAAGTATTCTTAAAATGTATTATTAAAATTTGAATAATTCATAATAAATAATTATTCACGATATTAAAATATTCTCTCCTTTTCCAATGTAATATGTAGGGACAACAATAAGTAAGTCATATGCTTGTTGATTCCCCTGAAGAATGTTCCGCTGATGAATCCCGATCAGCCCGAGACTGCAACAGTGGTTCAACCAATGGCATGCGTTTTGTCTGAACAATGGTGATTCTTGTGGCATTAAAAACACATTACACCTTAAACCTTTAACATTGAGATTTTATAGTGTTAAAAAAAGTAAACTTATACTTTCTTTGCTAATGCCTTAGCATTTAGTGAATTTACACTTTTACAAATTTTCATTAAAAAAAATGTACAAAGAAGGGAAGGTAGCGTGACAATGGAACTTGTAACAGTCTTCTGAAGATGCAAACCTTTAATACCCTGATTATTTTCTTAGCTATTGAAGTTGCACTAATATTATTATGATAGTAAAGCTCTGTGGAAGACACTGTTTTGTGTTAATAGAAATGTGCATTTTACTGCTTTCAGATAAAAAAGATTATTTTATTGCGTGAATGAAATGGACACATCCGTTTTGCTGAGAAGAAATGCGTCTTTCTAAGTGACAGGCTGTGAATTGCTGTGTAGACGTATATCCAGATATGTAATTATCTTCAGCTTTGCACATGGCTTTAGAATAAGTGAGCCGCACATATCTGACGATTCACATTGGATATTAAATCTGGAGGGATACAGCTGAGTCAGGGGTTTTCTGTTGCATTTTCCTATAGAAGATTCCTGGATGTCATTTTTCTGTTCAACATACCATCAATTTTGTTCATGCACACATATATTTGTGGATTTTGCCTTTGACTCTGGATTTGATGCTTGGATATATGCATTTATTTTTCATTTATCTCAAAGTCAACATTCATTTTTAACATGACACAGTTTGCTTCCATAAATTGATGTATTTCCAAGTGAAACAGGACAGCCAACATGAAATTGTGTAATATAAGACTTGATTTTACCCTTTGGGAGTTGATGTGTTTCCTGCTCAGACAGAGTGAGTTTGTGTGTTGGCATGCTTTTGTGTAAGAATGCCTCCAATGCCTTCAATGCCAAAGCATTTTGGCTGTTAGGTCAAATTAGTATTATTGGCAGATAAAGAAAGATGATTCAGAGGAAGAAAATGTTATAATATTTTGTTAAAATTTTATTTTTTTTGTTAATAAAACCAGGAAAATGCTTTAAGAAAGTATGCTGACTCTGAGCATGAATTTTGTGGACAATCTTGTTGAAATTAACCATTTAAAAATAAATGTACTTAAAAGTCGTTTTCGTAAAGTCTTTATTAAGCATTTTTAATTGCGTATTAAAAGTTCAGTAAGCGATTTCTGAAGAACGCTGTTGAAAGTGGATCGGACTGAGCACCACAACACACTTGTAGCCAATCAGCAGTAGGGGGTGTGTCCACTCATGATGGGGGAGGAGAAAGAGGGAGATTTGAAGAAAGACTGTTGAAAGAGAGATGACTGAGACGTTACAAAAGAGAAAAGGTCAGAGGAATATCACTGGAAAAAGGAGGGTTATGATCAGGCAAGTGCTTTAGGACCCACGTTCATATTAGAAAAGCTTTCCAGCACTGGAGAGACCGAAGCAGGAAGGCCTGAAAACAGATATTGAGGTTGTGTTGTTTCTGCTCCATACGTGAGTAACGCTGGTTTTGAGTGTCATTGTTTGTCTGGTGTCATTGAGTGTCATTTTTTTGCAATGGATTATTTTGCATCGTTCCTGCTATGATAAAGAGACATCCACTCTTGCATTGTGCATTCATGCATTTTTCAACAATTTCAACAATGTTTCTCAGAAATCACTTACTGCACCTTTTTGAAGCATAAATTCAAACCTAATATTTTTCAAATGCCTAAAATTACCAGAGATTATTTTAGCAATTAAAATGCTTTTAACAAATGCTAATTTGCTATGCAGTGGTAATTTGCAGCATTGTGTGTATCAAAGTCATACTTTCAGAATGTCTAAAACAATCATACACAGTAATTTAACAATTAAACTACAGTATTTTGAGCCAATGCAAATTTGCAACATGGTGACTTTCCAACCTCTTTGAAGATGACAGTCATTAACACCTGTGTTCTTTATCAAATTTGCTTTGAATGTACTGTAGAGTCATTTTGTTTTGATTTTGCAAGTGATTTCATTTTGTATTACATGGTGAATGTCATTGCATTCAGAATGCCTTGGTCTTTGTGCTACACTGTACAAGTACTTGTGTGGGAGATTCTGCTTTTCAGAGCAGTTGAGATGTATATATGGATAAATGGATATACTGAATGTACAGTGCACATACCGGAGCACAGAGCAAGGTCATTTGGAAAAGTGCTGTTTTTGGATGTTTTGGATGTTTTCAGCTCCCTCCATTAGCACTGATGGTGCTTGGCTTCCATGATACTTTTAAACAGAGAGGACAATGCTTTTCTGCAGACTAACCTCAAGTCTAAGTTTGTACTTCCCTGCTACACAGTATGCAAAATCAGTTTAAATTAAGTAAACAATACTGACTTACAAAGGCAAAATGCAGTAACTACATGCACATTGGAACTGAGAAAAATAGCTTCAAAGATTTTTGATTGATGGTGAGCCTGTGAGCCTGGTTCTTTTCAAGTGAAACTGGAACCAAGAAAGTTGTTCCTCATGGTTAAATAATTACAGACGTAGAATGTCTGGTAATGTGTTTACAGTATACTGCATCTGCATGCATATAGAAAATACTCCTTTATACATATTCCTGTCTCATTCTTTCTTTTCACGTACTTCAGATTATCAAGTATACAGTTCTAAATGCAGTCTGTTCAGGAAGTTTAGGTGGATGTCTTTCCTGCTCAGACAGAGTGAGTTTGTGTGTTTGCATGCTTGTGTAAGAATGCCTCCAAGCACAACCTAAGCCTGTTTTCACTACACATGTGTCACACCAGTTTACCCTTCCTATAGTCCGAGGCTCCATGTGGCAATGGAACAAAATTGCTGGAAAATTTATGCAAATAATCTCCTTGTTTTATTCATAGAGCTGGAAACAGAGCTGTAGGGCAACCATTGTTTTTGATTACTATCAATATAAAGTCTCTCCCTGTAATTACAGTTAACAGCTACAACGCCTGTAAGGAACATCTAACAAGGTCAAAGACTAGCAAAGTTCACAATGGAAGCTTTAAAAAATTACAATATTTTAGGGAAAAGGAAGAGAAGAGAAGAGTATAGAGAATGTAGGAATGACACACACACACACACACACACACACACAAGACATCACATCAGGTTTGGTCTCAATTCTATTCTTGGAATGTTTGAGCCATTCCAGATACTAGTTGGGATATCCGTCAGAGGTGGAGGGCATAAGTTAGTTTTTGAAGTGATAAGGCATACACAATATATTGGTAGCGTATCAGTTATCATCTGATAATATAAATGTGTGTGTGTGTGTATGTATGAGTATATAAATAAGATTTTTTGTTTCACTTTTGAAAGAAGTCAGAAGTCCTTCAGAAATCATTTTGATTTGATGCTCAGTTATTATTGGTGCTTAATTATTAATATTGTTTTTGCTGCTCAATATTTATGTGGGAACTGTGATAATTTTTTCAAGCCTCTTTGATGACTAGAAAGTTTAAAAGAACAGCATTTATTTGAAATAGAAGTCTTTTGTATAATTTATTAATGTCTTTACTGTCACTTTTAAACAATTTAATGCAAATGATTAATAATAATAATAATAATAATAATAATATTTTAAAACCTACTTACCCCAAAATTTTAAATAGTAGTGTATCAATCAAATTTAATCAAAGCTGAATTTTCACCAGTCATTAGTCAGTCAGTGATCAGTCTAATAGAAATCAGTCTAATATGCTGATTGTTGCTCAATAAACTTTACTTTTTCTTAAATTATGTGTAATATTTAATCAATCTCAACATGAATATTCATTTTTTTATAGTGTATTTTATAATGTTGTAATGCCTGAAATTAGCATTTAAAAGCTTTATTTCTACTGTTTATGTATTTATTTATTTATTTTTGTAAAGAAAACTGTATAGAGTTTTAATATTTACTATTCAGTAATTGCTGACTTTTTGGTATAGGCCAGAAACAATGCATCCCTAAAAGTGAATTCTACTAGAGCTCCATCCCAAGCACATACTGATGAATGAATGTACCACTGGGAAAATGAACTCAGTCATGAAATGGCTTCACAGATTTCACATCTTCTATTTGCTGTAAAATGTGTAATAGATCTTACTGCAGGCAGTGGGTGAGGTCTTCAAGTTCTTCATGTGATTGTTCAATCAAACTGGCCCCATTACTGTAAAATCACCTCCATTTGCATCCCACCAAGAACCACATAAGCAATCCCAAAGTAGCCGAAACATTTGCCCCCTCCTGCTTTCATTCTTCACCCTGTTATATTTGCAGCACATTTACCCTCAAGTGTTGCTGGGGGGGGGGTTGACCTCCGGGGTAAGGAGGAGAAAAATCTGCTGCGAGAAATGTTGTACTAAGCTCTTGATTTCCTCTTTCAACCCCATGCCCATGCTCTTTCTGACCTTCTGACTGTTTTAAATGTGTCTGATGTGTTGCAGGGCAGTGAGGAGGGAGACGTGGATAAGAACAAGTGCTGTACGCTATGTAACATGTCCTTTACTTCAGCGGTGGTAGCGCAGTCTCATTACCAAGGCAAGATCCATGCTAAAAGGCTCAAACTTCTGCTGGGCGAACAGCCTACCATAACAGCCAAAGGTAAGTGTAATGCACTCACACACACATAGCACTTAAAAGTTCTTTGGGAGGGTGTTTATATGAGGAGATCAGTCGGAGAAGACTGCGTGTGGCTGGAGGATCAGAGCAGCCATTTGAAAGAGCCGGACACTCTCAGCCTTGCACTGCACATCAGTGCTCACCGCCTACTTGCCTACAGGGGTAATTGACCTAAAAATAAGGAGGAAGAGTGTATATGTGTCTGTCTGAGGCTTTATAAAAGGAGCTTTACGGAAGCAGCCAGCTGAAAGCAGTGTGCTTGAGAATACTGTCGTCACACTGTCTGCATATCTGTGTTTATGTCTGTGTGCATTCTTGCATTATGCTTCTATCATGCTGTGCATGTTAGGTTTGTGACCTGTTTATAGCACAATAGCAGTGTATGATTGTGCCGAGAATGAGCAGGAAACACTCGGGGATCAGTGGGCTCTCAGAAATCATCTGCCTGTAGGAGGACACACAAAGGAAATCCAGTACAGTAGAGAGAGGCTTCGTGTGTCATTTCGATTTCAGACAATGGAGAGAGAAACTACACTGGCTCTCAGTTCCGTTCAGCATCCATTACTCACCAGCTTTCCTATTGGCTGTGCCGCCAAATGCCCAGTGTGTTTATTAATTACACTCTTCAGTGGACAGCTGCGCCACATATGGCATAGTTAGGAGGCCCACCACATCACATCCAGTGTTTAGGATCAATTACACAATTCTAACGCTTGAGATGGAGCCACATCCTGTCCACTGTGTGAATCAAACTGATGTAATCTAATGGGCATACGAGGCAGACTGGTGGATAAAAACCACTGTGTATTCTCTGAGATACTTGATTCTGATTGGTCATTGCTGTTGTCAATAGCAACACAACTTCTGGGAAAATCTGACCACTCATTTGGGAAATCTTTGCACTGAATAAAAACTGACAGGTTGATTAGGACTCATGTGGTCTCAGAAATTTCATACCCATTTATTGGCTGTGCAGTTAGTGGAATTATTACTATTATTATTATTATTTTAATAATTGTAATTATTATAATTATTATCACCCCTGGATGGGTTCATTTTGCAATAATGACAGACTGATTGCAGATTTATCCATAACTTATCAACCCTAATGGCGCGTATTATTGTTTAATGGTCTCGTGTGCCGTGTTAATTTAAAATTTAGAGATTCCTTTTTTTCACAGTCTGATTTTGAATGCAAGGCTATGTGGCATATCTGGCTTAAAATGAATTGCCACTGTAGTCTAGTTTTTTCCTTTGCGCGCTCTCTCTCTGCTTGTTCCTCCCATGTTTCCTGTCACTGACTGATGCCATCATTAGCTGTGCCATCTGCGTCTGATGGCTAGAGACAGACGAGGCTTGTGTCCCACTCTGAGGGGATTGAGGAAGACCATCAATCCCTCTGACATGTGGCATACTGAGACAGACTAGCTCAGACCCAGCTTAACTGAGCAGAGAGGAGTTCTCTCCGTAACTCAGTAAGCTTTTCAGTGCCCTGACAATCTGGAGACAAACTGTAATCATGTTGCAGTGTTGCTTCAAAATTTGTTCACAGTAATCAAAAACTATATATAGTTCTAAACACAAGCGTGAAATTTTTAGAAATGTTATCTTGGTAACAGTTTACAATAAGGTTCGTTAGTTAACATGAACTAATAATGAACTGCACTTCTACAGCATTTATTAATTTTTGTTAATGTTAATTTCAACATTTACTAATACATTATTAAAATTGAGGGTTGTATTTGTTAACATTAATTAATGCACTGTGAAGTAACCTGAACAAACTATGAATAGCTATATTTTTATTAACTAATGTTAATGAAGATTAACAAATACAGTAACAAATGTATTGCTCATGGTTAGTTCATGTTAGTTAATACATTAACTAATGTATTACAAATTACAAATTAACCTTGTGAAGTTGTAAAGTGTTACCATAATCTTTGTATTCATGTTGTTTTAATTTCTGAAAAAGTTTAGACCATTTGCAATATAAATTTTGATTTAATTACTCTAAAAAGTAACTTTTATACTTGACTACTGTCAAGTATAAAGTAATAAAATATTTTCCATACACCTTGAGTACATATCTTAATCATTATAGTTCAGAATGTTTTCAAACCTACTTTTCAAAGGAAATTTTTATTACTCATTTCATTTGATCTGAACTAACCTGGCCTTAATAATCATAATAATCACCCACCTGATTCAGAACTGTCAAAGGTTAGCGAATGTTAACATGATTTATAATGTGATTGTTGCAAATACCTCTGTAAGGTAGGGCTGCACGATTTATCACGATTAAACCACACACGTTTTGGCAAAGGCTGCGATTATTTTATGCACAGCTTGTCAGAGCTGTACGGCTCTGTGATTAGTAATACTTCTCCATCTGAAAGCCAGAGGGTGCTCTTGCGCAGAAACTGCAAATATACCCTTCCGCAGAAGAAAATAACATGCGTCATATCACTGTATCTGAATAAATACTAATAGACACATAAATACTAATAAACACACGACTGCCTTATTCTGTGTAAGAAGCCACATCATCTCACAGAAGGATGCTCAACTGTCGTTATGAAGTGAGTTTGGAGTAAAAACATGTTATTAAATGTTGTCTTTTGTAGGACAAGATGTTAATAAATGCTTCTCATGTCTGGAAAGATGTCTGACGCGTGTTGCCTTTTAAAATGTACATCATAAGCGACTCAAACTCACAGTGCTTTCAGATGGTTTAGCATTTGGAGCCATACTTCATTGATGAGCTGCGCATAAAAAAAATAATAATCGCAGCCTATGCGATTTCATAGTCGCACTAAGAATCACGTGTGATTATCGCGTTTAAGTTCAATGTTATTTTTCGTATTGTGCGAGAAATCGCGCAGCCCTACTGTAAGGACATTCACACTGTGGCATGTAATTATTTTTTTTAAATAAAGGGGAGGGAATAGTCTCAGCCTCAGACATCATGCCCACAGACCATTGGCTGAACATCTGATGCATATAGCACACAAAATTGAAATCACTTCAGGAGTTTTGAAGTTGTCTGATTGGTTGAATTCTCTAGGATTTCCGGGAGACATATATCATGTTCTTTAACGGTCTGTGTCATGATGCCAAACCCCCTCATGGAAGACGAAAGCCGTCATTTTTATAACCGTGACAATGAGCGCTTATCAGGATCAACTAAACGCTGGATTTTCAAAAGTATGTGAAGTTCACAGCATAGACTTTTTAAAACATGGTCCAAGAGTTTTACATGCCAGTCTGTTATTGTAGGGACATCAATGTTTCATGCACCTAAACATGATGCTGAACAAAACAAACTGTGATTGGTTGCTTCAGATGTCAGTCAGATGGCCTCTGGGCGGTCCTTGGTCAATGAAAGCTGTGATGGAGTCCAGACCTTCTGCCATCAGTCTGAAGGTCTGGCTACGCGAGACTAGGGAGGGAATGGTCAAAAAGCAGGGCTTGAATATTAAGCAGTTACTTTTACTGTTGTTTTTTTTTGTTTTTTGTTTTTTTATTGTTGCCATAGTATTGATTCAGTATCGGTATGAAGGTATTTTAGTCAGGTATCCTATCAAAATCATAATTTTGGTATCGTGACAACACTACTTTTAGGAAGTACTAAACGTGTTGTGTGATGGGTTTGGATCTTGTGTGGCTCTGAGTGAAATAAAACCAGGCCGTTAACAGGCAACCCTTATTGATTTCTGCATAACAGAATGTGACACGGCTGAGTGAAGCCACTGACCTGAGCCAAGCTCATCTCCTGGGAAACACTGTTGTTTCAGCCGGATATCAGCCAATAACACAAAACATTCTGCCTCTTTCTCCCCCTCCTCTACTGTATTCATTAAGACAAATGAGAAACCACTAGAAGGCCACATGTATTATTGACCTACATGTACATTTGTTTTTATACATGACATTTGAGGCTATTACATCCATCTTATCAAGTTACTCAGCAGGGTGGTTTGCAGTCAGGTCTGTTTGTCTCTGCTTCCTGTTATTGAATGTTTTTGCCTCTTTTTAAATATGGGAAAATTCTATTTTGTTTGTGCTTATGTGTGTCTAGACTAGATATACAGCAGTTTATTGTGGGAAAAGCGCAAGCTTCCTAATTATAATATATAATATTATTTACAATTTCCTTTTGTTAAGACTTCCAGTGTCTCCAAGAAGCATTCGATTTTTTTATTACATTTATTTTTTTATTTTTCATGTGAAAAATATTCCAAATATGTGGTCCACAATTCCCTGCTTATATAATGCTGGGAACAGGACAAGATTCTGCAGCGAGAAAATTGCACAGAAACCCCAGTAAGGACTTTTTCAGAGTGGAAAGTGGATAACTGCAAGGATTTAAAAAAAAGAAAAAAGAAAAGAAGCCTTTGATCCTGTTCTGGTTGATCCAGAAATGGAATCTCTCAAGCTGTATATCTTCATTGCATTAGGGAAAGATTGTGTATGAAATGCACATCCGGTAGCTTGTGCCATTTTCTGCATGCTAAAGCTGTTTACAAGGTTGTTGCACGTGTTTTGTATTTGGGTGAAATATAATATGAATTTAGTTAGAATGTAAATAAGACTCTAAAGAATCATCTAAATTTACGAAAATGTAGATATATTGTGCGTACAATGGAATATTGGTGGTTTCATGATGTTTTGTCTGTTAAAAATATACAATATACAATATACATCAAATTGATTCTTATATGCATATTTGTATTTAGAATATTGACTTGGAAATTACGACTTGTTCACGTGCAACTTCTGAGTCAGAAACTTACTATATAACTTTCGAATTTACATGTGAAAGGCAGCGCCTGAATGGAATCTACACATTTAAAGTTTGACAAAGCATGATTCACATAGTTGTACACACATCCCCTGCTCCTTGCATGTTCGTTTATTAAATAGATCGGATATTTTGTATGTTTTCCCCCCACAACTGAATGTGATAAAAGTGGCAGATGTGTAGGTGTACTCAGACGTAACGACATGCAACAATTGTAGCCAAGAAATCAACAGAACAAAGTTTTGTGCATATGACTTGTGCAGGTCTTATGCTTGGATGAATGATCTCTTAGAAAGTTCCTCTCCATCTTTATGTCACCCAAATCCTGCAGCTGTCTTTGTGCCTGCAGTAAATCTCCTGATAGATGACTCTTCCCTTATTGCCTAAACTGTCACCTGGAATTACCTGAAGTTTCTCTGTTATTTCCTCCCACAGAATCTCATTAATGTTTCAAATCTCCTGCCTGCTGGTGTCAGAGTATTGTTTGCTATAAAGAAGACAGAAAACGCATTGCCGGTGAATCTTTTTGCTGCTGCAGTGGCCATGAAATGAATTTTTTGGAGTGTAAGAAACTTGAAATGATTTCAATCACTGCATTATGAACGTTTTTCTTTAGCACAAAGGTTTTCACTGTTCTCGACCCACTATCCCCTCCTCTGTCCCTAATTACATTTCTGTTATATATAGCCTATCCTTAGCCAGGGATACTCAGGAGCTTTCTAAGTGATTTTAAAGTGCTTCTATGCTGCAGCAGGCAAAGGGCAGCAAATAAATGGAAGGATGGAGCTGTATCCACCTTTTGGGGATCAGACATGCTCATCGCTCCTCCCTGAGCTTGGGTACAGAGGCACAGTGGGGGAGTGAACAGTAAGATGCTAATGATACACTAAAATAATGTAAAAGAGCTGGTTTCATGCCGAAAAGAGAGAGAGGAGTAATAGTTATGAACAAGGTTAAGGCCACCCATAGTGACCAAGAGAACATTAAGTGAAAGTGAGATAGCAGTAATGAATGACTTTAGTGTCACAGGCCTGTGGCACAAAAATTAATTTAGGCAATACAGAAGGACTGTTAAGGCAGATGTCTGGTTGCAGTAATTACATTGGGTGAGACACTGCCGTCTGCATTGGGAGACTAGTGATGGTGAGTGATGGTGTTATTGGGGACATTCCCTGGAAATATATTAATTTATCCTTTATCACTTTTGTAGGGGCTCAGTGTTTCATCTAATATGCTTAAATATGCCCAGTGAATCGCTGTGTGATATTGCACCAGCTGTTATCAGTCTTATTGTATATTCAAAAATCTCACTGGATTATTACAATTAATGGCAAAATGAATGTTTGGAAATGTGAACGGATATTTCCTACACTCAAAAAAATATTTCAGGCTAAACATTAGTTTTATGTAATTGAATTACATGCAAATTTTCCATCCATTTGGAGTACATAGTTTTTACATAAACAAACTAATAAACTTAATGTGATTCATATTTGTAAGTCATATGTAAATGAAATAAGATTTATCTAATAGTATGTGGAAAAATGCCCAGGTTATATAACACTGCTTAGTGCTGCTGTAATCAATAATGTAAATCTAACTCAGAGATTGGGCTCTAAGTGAGTTCAGTGATTCAGGTCAAATAATGATTACGTGAAAACATAACCAACACCACCTGATCATCTTTTTTCTTTGCTTGACTAGCTGTTACAACAGCCCAAACAAAATCTAATATGAAATAGGCAAGGGTCAAGAGCCCAACTAAAGCAAACCCTGATCTCCACGATGGTGGCTTAAAAATTGTGATTTTCTCCTTTGGTGATTCTGCTTGTTATCATCAGGTGTCTTCAATAATGCTCAATCATCACTCAATTAATCACTTAATTATCTCATTAACTCTGACACTGCTTCAATGGTACTTTAACTCAGTAGTGCTCACATGAACACTAAGCAGTGTTACTTACAAATATGAATCACAATAAGTTTATTAGTTTGTTTATGTAAAAACTATGTAATCCAAATGGATGGAAAATTTGTATGTAATTCAATTACATAAAGCTTATGTTTAGCCTGAAATATATATATATATATATATATATATATATATATATATATATATATATATATATATATATATATATATATATATATATATTAGGGATGTAACGATTCACTCAACTCACGATTCAATACGATTCACTATACTGGTTGAACAAAATGTTTATTTGCTCTATTACATAGCCTACATATATATATATATAATATATAAATATATAATATGGGATGTAATGATTCACAATACTGGTTTCACGATTCGATTTTCTCACGATGTTCTATCCATTGTCTTTTTATTGTTTCTCAGACATAATGCTGCATATTTCTTTGTGAAATTGTTATAACAAACTTTATAACAAAACTAAATTGAAATTTTAAAACAAATCCTAAATAAATAAATAAATAATACTATTAAAAGAAATCTCTTCATATGAGTACATGAACAAAATGTTTATTTGCTCTGTTACATGCTGAACTATCTGTAGCCATTTAAAATTAGAGGCAACCACTGCATTTTAATCACGATCCCAACAAAGATGCTGCATACGTGCAGCATAAGCTGTTTTTAATTCAAATTAGATTGTATAATTGTTAACATTGAAGCAAAAACACAATGTTCAGACTTTAGCTTTGTGAAATTATGCTGTGTAAATATATTATATTATGACGACTCTCTGAAGTTTTTAACGCTGTAAGTATCATCAGCTTGTGTTAAGGACCCCTCAGCCTGTGCCATCTAGAGTTTCATGACAGAACTAGGCATATATGCTGTTCAAAAGTTTGGGGTAAGTAAGTTTTTTTTTTTTTTTGTTTGTTTTTTTTTTTGTTTAGAAATTAATACTTTTATTCAGCAAGGATACATTAAATTGATCAAAAGTGACAGTAAAGACTTCCAATAAATGCTGTTCCTCTGAACGTTCTATTAATCGGAGAATCCTGAAAAAAAAAAAATGTATCTGTCACAGACACACCATGCTCCGCCATCACCCAATCACAGCGCACTCCTTCACCTGAATACTGATCACGCACACCTGCAACCCATCAGCACAGCAATCACCAGCAGCATAAAAGACACACTCACTCACACAGTCATCGTCCGGTCTCGTTAGCATCTAGACTTACCTTCATGCTCACCTCAAGGACTCCTTCAAGCTACTTACCTGTCTCCAGCATGTTCTCAAGTCTCCTTCGTTGTTCCTCGTCTCGTGTGAGTTCTCCTGTGTCTTCTCTGCTCCAGTCAGTCTCTAGCCTGCTACATCTGCAAAGGAAATGGACAGTATCACTCAGTTATCCTTATCAGTTACCTGCAAATTCCAAGTTCACTCACCTGCACTGCTGTTCACTCTTCTGGTTGTTCAATAAACATCCGTTACCTGCATTCCTGTGTCTTTGTCCCTTTTGTATTGTAACAAAAGACTGGAGCGTAACCGCTAAACACCAGAATGAGCACCCCGGATCCATTTCATGAGCTCGTGGATGCTTGACGCCGAGCACTCACCGCGAATCCACCAGCACCTCCACCAGCGTTCACCTCCGTCAACACCGCCGTCTATCTTTCACCACCCGTGTACGCCAGTCCCATGGCTAAACTGGAGCCCTTCTCTGGTGCGGCGGAGGATTGCAACGGATTCATTCTGCAATGTTCGGTGGTCCTGGAGATGCAACCACACCTGTACCCCGATGACCACGCTAAGGTAGCGTTTATTATTTCTCAGTTAAATGGCAAGGCGCTTCGCTGGGCTGAAACTCTTTGGTCCCAGAATAATCCCATTACACAGTCACTCTCCAGTTTCGTCTGCCTCTTCAAATAGGTTTTCGGGAAACCTGCCTGCGATTCATCAATTGGTGAGCAATTATACCATTTAAAACAAGGCTCTATGACTGTGAATGAATATGCTCTTCAGTTCAGAACACTCGCTGCCGCCAGTGGATGGAACGAGTGGGCCCTGCTAACCACTTATCGACAGGGATTGGATCCACGAGTGTGGTTGCATCTCTCTGCATCCATCGGGCTCCAACGCTTCATACAACTCTCCATTCGCTTCGCCACTCGTATGCAGTCGTGTCTCGAAGAGCACCAGCGCCAGCCACTATTTACACCATCTCTCCGCCGACCAGATCCGTCAGCCCTCCAGAACCAGCCAACGAGCCTATGCAACTGGAAAACCCGCGTCTGACACTTACTGAACGGCAGAGGCGGCTGACCCAGAATCTATGTTTATATTGTGGTTTACCTGGGCATTTCATCTCCAAATGTCCTGTTCGTCCTCCTCATCCTATGGTGAGTGCCATCCTTCCTTCTATAAATAAGATGAAACCACTCACCACTATTATAAACCTTACTGCTGCTGGTATTTCCATTTTAGTTAGTGCCCTCCTTGACTCTGGGTCAGCCGGCATCTTCATCTCTGGCGCCCTCTGCCGTCAGCTCAAGCTCAAGACGACAGCTACGCCATCCATCTACCAGATCCACTCGGTAACTAGAAGACCCCTCAGCCGAAGACAAGTGCGTTTCAGTGCCGATCCAGTACAGCTTCAAGTGGGCATCCTTCACGTTGAACAACAACATCTGCTGTTTCTGGAGGAATCCACCGCTGACGTGATCCTAGGGCGCCCATGGTTGGAGCAGCATAACCCCGTTGTCATCTGGAGAACCGGCGAGATCCTGAAGTGGGGGGACAGCTGCTTTCCGAACTGTTTCTCTGCTTTCCCTGTCCCATCCTCCCCACGTTCCGAAGATCTGTCAGTCTGCGCCACACCCATTGAAAGCCCAGTAGAGAAACGTTCGGTGGACATCCCTCCATGTAACGCCCCCTTCAGTGACGTCTTCAGCCCCAAGCGAGCCTCCAAGCTGCCTCCACGCCAGCCATGGGACTGTGCCATCGATCTGCTTCCGGGTGAGTCAGTGCCCCGTGGGAGGATTTATCCCCTGTCCCTACCGGAGGAGAAGGCCATGAAGGATTACATCAAGGAGGCTCTAGCGCAAGGTTACATCCGCCCGTCTACTGCCCCTGCTGCTTCCAGCTTGTTCATGGCAAAAAATGACGAAGGCTTGCGGCCTTGCATAGACTACAGAGCACTCAACAAGATCACCGTGAAATTCCGCTATCCACTTCCTCTCGTCCCAGCAGCGCTAGAACATCTCCGTGGTGCCACTGTCTTCACCAAGTTGGACCTCCGCAGCGCGTATAACCTCATCCGGATACGTGAGGGGGACGAGTGGAAGACAGCCTTCGTGACCCCTACTGGACACTACGAGTACCTTGTCATGCCGTATGGACTTGTCAACGCCCCCTCCGTATTCCAGGATTTCATCCACGAGATGCTCCGGGAGTTTCTCCACAAGTTCGTGCTGGTATATATCGACGACATCCTGATACTCCCGGAGCATGGTCGAACATCGCCACCCCAGCGCAACTGTTTTCAACATTGATAATTATAAAAACATTTTAAGCACCAAATAAGCATATTAGCATGATTTCTAAAGTATCATGTGACACTGAAGGCTGAAGTAATGGCTGCTGAAAATTCAGATATTTTAAAATTTTAAATTGTAATATTTCACAATATTTCTTCAAACAAGTAAACTGTCCCACACGAATACTGGCTATCCAATGCTTGAATGACATGCAAGTAATGTTGCATAATGAGGATCTGTTCAGAATATGGCATTTTACATGCATATAACAATGAATTAAGACATTCAGCTCCACATATTCCATTCCACACACAAAACACAGTGACAGTGACACTTAAAACACACTATCAATGGAAGAAAATACTCATAAGTTGTCACCACGTGACGCAAAGGAAACAATGAACACAATAATACAAGTGCAAGTAATTCAGTAAATAATGTCAAAAAGCTTGCTGACTCTGTATAAAAACAACAACAACAAAAAAAAACATGGAAAACATGGTAAAAAAATAAAGCAGGATTATCTTGTACAGGGATGGTCTTGTGTTTGTTTCCTGGAAACTAGAAACTTTCCTGTTTTTCCTTTTGATGGATGTCATTCTGTAAAGCCCTGAGCTTGTAAATCAATACTGCAATGTTTCATTGCTGGATTTTGCTAATATCCATAGTGTTATACTGCAAGAGTCTGTCAGATACTCCAATAACTGCAGCCAGGGCTTAATGGAGTTTTATGAATTACACATTATGTGCATTATTTTCCTGTCACTTTTATTAAATTTGTATTTGCCTATTGCACTTTCAATGTTGTGTTTGTCAAGACAACCATTGTTCTTCATAAACAGCTTAGCATCATAAACAGCATAACACATAAAAATGCTTGTTTATCTAAATATCCTATAGGAAGAGGTGTGACCACTCTTCAGACAGGACTAATTAATTTAATTGCTTTAACGCAAATGCATTGTCTTTTTATAGTGCCACAAACTGATAGAAACAACAAAATCTTGGCAGAATCACAGTCAGTTAAAAATAAACTAGATTAAACTAGATTAAAGCTTTATTGAAATGAAGTTGCTTGCTCATGTACTGTCGCCCTGTCTGATGGCAGCTCATTTATCTTCATTAAATTTTCATCTAATATAGCGTTTTAATTTACAGTATCAAATTTCATTTTTGCAGCAGTGGTTGTTAATTGCCTAAATTAAATTTTGTGACCCAACTAAAGTGTGCATTATACTTTTATCAACCCAGCTCGAAAGAAATTAAAAGAAGAGTGAAAAACAGATTAAAGGAATAATGCAGACATTTTGGCAGGGTATACATTTCCTGGCACAACAAAGGTACTGTTCAACATGTCTCTTGTTTGTGGTTGTGTCAGTTTCTACAAATATACTAATATATCAAAGCTTTGTAGGAAGCTCATGTAGAGTCTCTTTCGCCTCTGCTACAGCTTTTGCAGTGACCACTAATGTACAGTAGTTTATGTGTCAAATCATATATAGAGTTGCAAATAGGGCTGAAGAGCAGAATTTGAGTTACTCCACCATAATTAGTAACTTAATTAGTAAATGACTTACTTTATACCCTTTATGTTCTGTATAAGTCATTGAATTGTTTTAAACTCTGTCAAAGATGCTGGGTCAGTTCACTGTCACCCCTCAATGACACCTATGAACACTGACAAATTCAGACACAAAGTGGCCTATTTTCTACAATTGTCTCCTCTGCCAAATAATAGGATGTGATGTCGATGCTGAACAGAGCTTTTGAAAACATTGTCTTTGGCAGATTGGACAGCCACTGAGGTGTTAAAACTGATTGTTTTGTGTTTATGTGGTGGGGGTGGGGGGGTCAGACTCATGGACTGTCAAACAATGCAAAGCTTCACCTTCCTGTTTAAGTCAGTGACAACAGTTTGTTGTGTAGCAGTGTATACATCAAAACAGAAGGGCAGATAAAATCTCACTAATTGTGTTGTTGCTGTCAAGATAAGAAATATCTTTTGATTCTAGTAGTTTCAACTAGTAAGTGGTGAACAAAAATAAAACACGCACTTTTGTTTGTTTCATTGGGTTATCCAAGTAGTAAAATGTACTTGTATAGCTGGGAATAATTTATGCGAGTTTCTTTTTTGCTTTCTGAGCACGTACATACGGAGACAGAGGTCCAAAAATCCTCAAGCTATCTGGATTGCAACCAGGGTTTAAAATCACATTCTTCAAGTGCCAAAAGAGTGTAATACTTTGCGTTGGCAAGTAAATAAAACAAAGTTCAGTGCCAGTTGATGTGATTTTGTAAGAAATGGCAACATTACATGCTTTAAGATTGATAGTCTGCCCCTCGTGATGTAAGTGATGAGAGCTATTCAGAACAAAGCAGTACAAACAGAAACACATACTCAGATCCTCACTTATTCTAGCAACTTTTATCTAGGATGCTTAAAGGCATTTTTCTCCAGAAGTCTGTTGCAACAAATGTGTAGAATATTCTTCACATTAAGCCTTGAAAAAAAAAGCAGACAAAATCATTTTTTTCTGGCACGTGCAGTTCACTGGGCAATGGAGACAGTGTTGTTGCAAGTGACATCCTGTGAGGTTTGTCTAAGAATATGAATGGAAAAATGGCTAGTAAAATAAAATAACATTTACACTGCTGTTCAAAAGTTTGGGGTTGGTAAGATTCTTTAAATGATTTTGAAAGAAGTCTCTTATGCTCACCAAGACTGCTCAAAAGTACAGTAAAATCAGTAATATTGTAAAATATTATTGCAATTTAAAACTGTTTTCTATTTATATATGTTATAAAATGTAATTTATTCCTGGGATGACAAAGCTGAATTTTCAGCAACCATTATCCTTCAGAAATCATTCTGTATCATCATTTATAAATGATGCAGAGAAATTGCATTTAAAATATAACAATAATATTCAACAAAAAAATAACATTTTTAGTATTATCATATAACATCCCCTTCAGCAAATAAAATGTGCCATGTGCTTGACATTTTTGGCAACAAACAAGTGAAGGAGACATTAGCACATGTTAGGTCACATGCTGTCAAGGCTCAATTGTGAGTTCATTTTAGACTAGGAAATGCATATTAATTCAATTAAAAAAAAAATAATAATAATAACATTGTACATCCAAATGTGTTTTCTAAAGTTTTTGGTCATTTTTAATGCTCATTTTGTAAAATCAATAACTCAAAGACCAAAAAAAAAAAATTTGTTCAGTACTGGCAGGCAGGATAATAGCCTTTTTGCCTGTGTTTTACGTTGATGTAAGTAAGTTTATAGAAAAGCTGTACCTTTTCCAGAAAGTATTTATGATAGTGATGGCAGTGCATCAAGAAATAAGGCCCTAATATACTTTAAGCAAAATCGAAGAACGAACTGATGTGACATTTGGCCAAAAAACAAAATTTGGCCAAAAAAAAGTTTTTTTGGGGGTGTTCGAAATGGCTTGCCAAAGCGAACTCTCAGGAAAAGTTTGCTCCAGCTGCAAAACATCTTCGTACCACCATTGGTCTGTGACAATAACGTAATTGGAGGTGTGTGCTGAGGCTCCACCTTCTTTCACATGGAACTCTTCTGACTCATTTCGTCTGTTGAGTCCGTTGAGGTAAGATCTCCGCGGGTGAATACATGAACAAACTGGAGAGCCGCTTTATAGTAGAAAGTTGTGCTTCTGATGAAATGAGGCACTGACATTGTTTTAATGTTTGATACTGTAAAGCTGCTTGCTTTAAATCATTCTATTGAATAAAATGTCATATAAATAAACATGATGTGACTTTACAGGAGTGCTAATTTGCAGAGCTCGTGCTAATATACCCATGTTTTTATAATCTGATGCTTTTCTTATGCTTTCTATAAAAAATTCTGTTTTCTCATTTTTGTTTTTTATTTTGTTACTGAGAGGAAAGCGCACAGCACATATTTACAGTACATATTCATCAAAACGCCGCTTTCAGCAGTGTGGGCGGTGTCAGAAGTAGCCTATATCGCTGCTCACGTATTTCGAACTTCGTTTTAGCCCTGAACGAAGAATGAAAAAGAACTTCTCCGTATATCGGGGCCTTAAGACATGGTTTCCATACTTTCCAGGCAACGAAGTAGCATCTGAATTTGTGTCAAGTTTTGTATACTTTTACATGTGAGTTCCAAATGAAATATAGTAGCACAAGATGAAATTGAATGTTAATAAAGCTTTTTAATGTTTTTTGAAACACTAAGACCTTTTCACTACTTTTCAGATAGTGAAAATGCATTTGAATGAAGTTTAGGGGAAAAATTATTTACCCTAATAGGACAAAGTCAGTTATAAATGACAGCACCCTAAAAAAGGTCAAAGGTCAGATGTAGAAAACTAATTTTGGAAAATGATTTTAACCTTAAACATAAGTAAAATATAACGTCTTTTTTTTTTCTAACTGTGATTTCATAATTAGTCCCATAGAGAGCTAATATGCTGATTTGCTGCTCAAGAAACATTTCTTATTATTATAATTGTTAAAAACATTCGTTCTGCTTAATATTTTTGTGGAAACCACAATACATTTTTCAGGATTCTTTGAAAAATAGAAAGTTCAAAACAACAGCATTTATTTGAAATAGAAATCTTTTGTAACAATGAAAAGCGTTTACTGACACTTTTGATAATTTTGCTGAATAAAATGATTAATTTAAAAAAAATCTTACTGACCCAAAACTTTGGAATGATGGTGTATACATCTTAAAAATTAAAAGAGAAAGCAAAATAGAGTTTCAGGGCCACATAGAGAGTGTGATGAAAATGTGGAGAAAAAAAAGTTGGCTCCTGCGACCTGCAGTGATTCTCTCTCCCCCAAGATTTAAGGGTGTTTCACACACAGCACAGAATTTCGCCCACTGACTAAAGTTTTATATAGCAATATACAGAATTTACTATCTTGTTCTTGGTTTCCAAATCTCTGCAGACTTACTAAACACACCACGCCAGCATATTTTATTGCACTCAAATCCAAAGTCTTCAAAAATATAAGGGTTAGTTCACCAAAAAAGTACATTTTCTGTCATTAATTACTCACCCTCATGTCGTTCCAAACCTGTAAGACTTTGTTCATCTTTGGAACAAAAATTAAGATGTTTTAGATGAAATCCAGGAGCTTTCTGACCTCCCTATAGACAGCAACGTCATAACCAATTTCAAGACCCAGAAACATAGTAAAGACATCATTAAAATAGTCCATGTGACTACAGTGGTTCTACGACGAGAATACGAAACAAAAATAACAACTTTATTCAACAATTTCTTCTCTTCCCTGTCAGTCTCCTACTCTGTTCACGTTGTAAACACAGTGCAGTGATTCCGGGTTCTACGTCAGAACGCTGGCTCATTATTGGCCAGCTTCTGCGTCAGCATCACACGCATGCGTCGTGGTGCTCACGTGTACAGCGTCGACCAATACTGAGCCGGCGTTCTGGTGTAGAACCTGGAAGTGCTGCGCTGTTTTTACAACAAATTAATGACAAATGTAATTTTTGGGTTGAACTAACCCTTTAAGTTACTATTCCATTTCCTGTTCTGTTTTGTTTCTTCAGAGGTGCCACCTAGTCCAGTGAAAACGCCCTCCTCAGAAACTTCACCTGTGAGCTCGACCCGTCAACACCGGGATTCAGATCGCTACTGTCAGCTGTGTAATGCTTGGTTCAACAACCCTGGAATGGCACAACAACACTACGATGGCAAAAAGCACAAGAAGAACGCAGCACGTGCAGACCTGCTGGAACAACTAGGGAAGACTTTAGACATGGGAGAGATGAAAGGTACAGACTTTTAAACCCTGTCTTAATTGCGGTTTATGGCTGCATGATTACTTTTGCTGTAAGTTCATTACATGCTGAGGCACTGAACTGAATGATAAAAGATTTGTATTGGTTTACCGTCCTGTAGATCTTTGGTGGATATGAGAATGTTGATGATAATGGCCAGTGCTGCTGACTAGAAATGTATTGGTTATGTGAAATTACATACTGTGTCATATAATTAGGTTTGAAATGACTAGGTATGTTGCCATTATGGTAATTGAAGTTCATGGAGAAATGGGTTGAATGCAAATATTTTCCATGTGGTTTTTGTAAACTCATTCTTAGTTTGTTTTACTTTGCTGAATTGTTATATATTTCATTGAAAGGGTCCACCCCATAAATATATACAGTGAGGTCCAAAAGTCTGAGACCAGTGGTGTCGTTTTTTGTAGTGAGCACCCCCCCCCCCCCACCCCCTCCAGTCTCATACCCGTCCCAGAGTGACACCCCATAAGCACCACCACACTCACTAATGCATATAGTATGCAAATGATCTAAGCTACATGTAATTGAGAGCATTCTGAAAGACTTCTTATGTGTGTGTTAACAACATGTCAATTTATTATAAGCAACACAAGACTCTATGGCCAATGACATTTACAGCTGGAGAGACTGGACTGATTTTCTATTGTTTATTGTCAATCACCATCTAACTCAGCCAGTTAAGATCTACATTTAGCCTTAGATGTTATATGAATATGAACCAAATTTTCAATGCACATTTAAGAGGGCTAGTTGAAACTATTATTAACAATAATGAAAAGATGAAGCTTATCAGTATGTCACAATATCACCATGTTTGGACTTTGTTTTCTGTTTTGCAGCATTTCCTGCCAGTCTGTCATCATAGTTATGCATTTCGATTCACAAGCTTGCAATTCAATTCGATATCAGTTATTTTGGATATACTGTATATCAGGTAGAGTACATGGCAAATTTTGGCAAACTAATGCTGTAAAATATACTTGGGAATCAGTTTAATATTGAAGGTTAAAATAAACTGATTTAAAACTTAAATTACACTCAAAGACATTTTTATAATAATAAAGTTATAAGAGGCCTACTAAATTTAAAATGATTTCTATTCCAATTCATTTTTTTGAAATATAAACATTTAAATGGTGGCTGTCAACTTGACAGATTTATTCAAACATGCATTATATATAATTAATATTTAATATGGTGCATATATTTAGCTAAATGCTCCTCTCTAAAGTTAATTTTTCTAGCTGACTAACAAATTTATGGTCACTGAATATGTTTGTTCTGAGGTAGGCTAAATGTGACGTTACATGACATTGTTTACAAGCTGTTTTATTAACGCACTGATTGAGCGATTACACAAGACATGACACAGATTTCAGTAAGTTGTACTGTATCTTTTAACATACCTTCAGATGTTCGTTCATGTTTATTTCGCGCTGTAACTGGTATTAAAGCAGAGGAGAGGATTAGTTCATGTGCGCTTCACACTGCTGCTTCTGTTGAACTGAGGCGCTACAATGATTGTCACACCACAGTACCAAAACGGTATTTATGTGGTTTTTTTTTTCGTTGTAAAATGGCCAGAATTTGAAATATGAGACTTTGTTTCATGTCAAAAGCAACAAATCACAAAGCCTATTTGATGTATTGGATGGTTATGTATCCTCATGCTTTTTTTAAGTGGGTATACAGAAATCCTTGACCTTATAGTGGGTATACGCGTATACCTGCATATCACGTAGACTACACCACTGTCTGAGACCACTAATGATAATGCATCTATTTTAAATTTTTCTACTTATATATATTATTTGATTACTAATTATATGATCAGCATAACAATTAAAAATCACAAAAGAATAAAAAGTTGAAAAAACCAACAGACTTTATAAGTAATTAATTTGTCCCCTTTTCGCTTTAATGACAGCATTTGGTACCATAAACCTCACATATTTGTGTAAAACTAATGGTCATGTTCTCCAGCATGATTTGAAAATGATCCAAAGAGCATTTTGTGATTCAGTAGAAGCAAGAACATCTGACCATCTGTACAATGTCACCTGATCAATGTCACAAATTTATTTTGACCTAGAAGTAGTGCAGAAGCCAAAGTATTTTGTAATCATTTTTACATCATGTTGTTTTGTTGTTGTTGTTGTTGTTGTTGTTTAGGTTTTTTTGTATTAAGTTTCAGTATTATGGATTTTTTTCTCTCTTTTTTTTTAAGACATATCATGCAGCACAGAAATGTCACAAATGTCATCTTATTTTCCTTTGATGCTGTGATGTCTTCAAAAGTAACTGCATTTCTCTTGAAGGAATTCAGGAGTTGTGTGACTTTTTATATGACCTCTTTGTTACTCATAGAATGAGAGCTCAATGCCAAACTGTGAGGTCACAAACCTCTGTTGCTCATGTTATATTTCACTGTTTTTTTTATTGAAGGCTATTCCCAGCTCAGAGCGATAGTTGGTGCCGTGGGGCTTACTTTCTTGATAGATTAATGAAACCGCTCACATAATACAATAAAACTTCCTCTCAGTGTGTCTTTTACTTCCCTTGCCTCATCTCCAGCCTAGGCTCCAAGAGAATAAAAGCAATAGGTTTGTGCGTCCAGAGACTCCGATACAGGCTATTAATTTCTGAGGGATGAGAAGTGTGATCTCCCATTGTCTCATGGCTCACATTATGTCAATAACAATTACAAATACATTTTCTCTCAGCTGAGCGAGAGAGTCCAGGCCAGCGGTCACTGCTGCAAGGGCTTCCACCGCCTAGCAGAACTATTAAGTAACATGGGATGTTTCCACTCATTAGAGCTAAAGGACTCACTTCGGTACAGATCAAAGCTTTTGAGAGACTGCCGCTGTGAGACTGAGCTGATGTTGGGTTTAGTTTGCTTGGACTGAACGTTATCCCCAGCTTAGAGTGATGGATGGTGGATTCAGAGCATCCTTGTTAATGGAAGACACACTGGAGGCTTGGCCAGGCTCATAGTGACTATTACTTTGACTCTGTCAGCACAAGATTAAAATAGAAAACAATTAGGTTGAGTGCTGAATGAGAAAATAAACAAGACATTTTACATCTTTAAAGGAGACCTATTATGCCCCTTTTAACAAGATGTAAAATAAGTCTCTGATGTCCTCAGAATGTGTATGTGAAGTTTTAGCTCAAAATTGCCATTTGCCTTTTTGGGGGTATCCCTATAAATGCAAATGAGCTGGTGCTCCCGGCCCCCTTTCAAGGAGAGGGCAGAGCTTCAAGAGCTCAACAACAAGAAGACAGGACAATCTCACGCACTGAAAATGTCAGACTTCAAAGGTAATTCATGCAATTTTTAACTCCCTGAGGTCTGAAAACGCGCCGGCGCGTTTTGCAGGATTTTTTTCACATTGCAGCAAAACAGACTTAAAATACTCCGTCGTTTCGTGTCATAGAGACATAAGTAATATATCAATTGAAACTATAGAATGTCTTCTTTTATTTTTGTACACTCAGAGTAAAAACACAATGTTGTGCTTTTTGTAAAATAAAGAAAACTAACATGATGCGTGATCTCTCCTCTCCCTCTGAACGAAGTCCAATCTGATAGTTCTCAGAAAATGAACTGTAACTAATGAATACTAATGACAAAAAAAATGACACTTACGTCTAAAGAAACGTTGAAATGTCAGGTTTTAAATTGTGCAAGTCAAATGAAAACAAACATTCTGTGTTTATGTAATCTGTATGAAAAGAGAGCCATGTCAGAAATCCGTGATTCAGTTCATTATCCGCTAATGCACCCACGCCCACGGAGCCAGCGCTATTCAGACGCAAATTCAGAGGCAATACATGCATTCATCGTCTCAATCATGTATTTATTGTCTTGAAAAGTGTTTATTTGGATGTTAAAGCAATGGTTAGCGATCTCTAGAAGACATGCCGTTAGTTCCTAGTTCCTTTTCTTCTTTATATGAATTTGTGGCCTAAAGGTGTACAGAGAGCGCCCTCCGGCTGCAAGTATGAATTGAAAATACCATTCCTGAAATGTCCTCTTCTTCTTTAGAATAATTTGTGGACTAAAGGTGTACAGAGAGCGCCCTCCGGCTGCAAGTATGAATTGAAAAAACAGCATCCAGCACTCATAGTGATGACAATAAATATTACTTCTCAGTATAGAAAATTGACATAAATATATAAGAATCCATCAATATTTCTCCAAATGTGCATGCTTTTAAGCTAAAAGCCTATATGAAATGCCATAGAGGTAACATAATTGTTCAGACACTTTGCATCACAGAAATACATTTTATTTTAAAGAATATAATAGAATACAATTATTTTAAATTGTAATAATATTTCACAGTATTGCTGTTTATGATGAGCTGAGACATTATTACAGAAGTTTTTTTTCACAGCCTACCTGACTGAAAGGCCTCATTAATATGCAAGTCATTTCAGGTCATTATTATGTGATTCTTTTGTATTCTCAGGTGTAAATGGCCCATTATTCATGCAGATTCACGCCTCCACGCATACTGTGTTTCTTGACAAAAAGTGTCTTACAAAAACTAAATCAATATATTGTTTTATATGAAGGAGTAGGCAGCATAATTTTTTACATAATTTTGTAGCAAAAACTCTAGTCTACAACCTCCAATACCCAAAAGTCTTGTGAACACAGATTTAATATACTTTTTTTGGCCTTATTTCAGTGACTTAAGTTTTTTGTTTTTTCAATAACCACGCATAAACATTATTCCTTCAAAAATACAAACATGTACATACATGTTCCTCACATATTATTGTAGCCTAGTTTGTGCTGAATACAGTGTAATGACACTTTTGTCATTTATATGTTTATGAACAACTGAAAAAAGCACAAATGTCAGGGCATGTCAAAACTTCTCCAAGCCCCAAATCAGCCTCAGACTCCAGAGGGTTAACTAGGAAACTTGTATTTACAATAATTCTGATAGCACATGAGGGCAGCATCAGTGAAAACAGGCAGAGACAGTGGTAGCTTTAGCAACATTTGCTTTACAGAGTGCCAACAAGCTCTTTCAGAAAGGCAGTTTGGAAGGACTCATGATATATGACGTGTGATACTTTGTCTAGATCTTTAGTTTGAAGTGTTGGTATTGACTCATCTTTCAGAATCAACCTGTGTTTATGCTAATAGGGCAGATCGTCGCCGGCTGTGGGCGGGGCTTCTACATACGATGACATCATCATGGGGGGAATCTGAATCAGCTCATTTGAAGAGACTGCTTTTGATTTATGGGAATTATAAAAACATGAGTGAGTGTTTTTTTTTACCACTAAAAGCTGGTTGTTCTCACACACTGCAGACAAACATCTGTGTTCAAACACCTTATAAAAGTGAAATTTGCACAATTTGTCCCTTTTAGGAAGAGAAGTTATTCACACTTCCCAATATCACATAGTGAACAGATTTAATTTATACCTGTACATTGTTATATGTACAATAGGCAATACTTTACAGTGGGGGAGACACTTTAACTGTAACACTTTAACACTTTTCGCTTTAAAGGGTTAGCACCCATAAATGAAAATTCTGTCATTAATTACTCACCCTCATGCCGTTTCACACCCGTAAGACCTTCATACATCTTCGGAACACAAATTAAAATATTTTTGATCAAATTCGATGGCTCAGTGAGGCCTGCATTGACAGCAAGTTCATTTACACTTTCAATCGCCCAGAAAGCTACTAAAGATATATTTAAAACAGTTCATGTGACTACAGTGGTTCAACCTTAATGTTATGAAGCAATGAGAATACTTTTTGTGCGCCAAAAAATAAAATAAAATAAAGACTTTATTTAGTGATGGCCGCTTTACGAATCTTTTGTTTCAAATCAGTGGTTCAGAGCACATATCAAACTGCCAAAGTTACGTGATGCAGGCCTCAATGGCCATCAGATTTCATCAAAAATATCTTGATTTGTGTTCCGAAGATGAAAGAAGGTCTTACGGGTGTGAAAACGACATGATGGTGTGTAATTAATGACAGAATTTTCTTGTTTGCGTGAACTAACCCTTTAACTGTAAGTAATTGTTGCTCTATTTATCTCAAACTTTAATTTAATTTATCCAGCCAATTTCATTTAAAAAATATTAAAGAAATATTTAGAGCACATTTATTCCAAAACAGCAAAGAGGTTGGGAAAATTGATCAAACTCTTAAAACATGGGCTGAAAAGAAAATCATAACAAATGGTGTTTGTGCATGTTAGGCACTTTCACAGTTGTATCAAATGTCGGCTTATACACTGTCCCATTTTCTTTAGTCTTTGTGGGTCCAGTAGAAGTAAATGGGGAAAGTAGTATTACATACAATCCTTTCTGCTCAGACCGATTATTATCATTATTATTATTATTATTATTATTTAGACTACAGTAAATTTGAGTTCAGTTAGGTTTTTTTTTTTTTTTCAATAATTCTTTTATTCAGCAGGGATGCATTAAATTGATCAAAAGTTACAGTAAAGACATTTATAATGTTTCAAATGAATTTCAAATAATACTGTTCTTCAGAACTTTCTATTCATCAAATGATCATGTGACACTAAAGAGTGAAATAATGGCTACTGAACATTCAGCTTTGCCATCACAGATTAATCAATACAGAAAACTTCTGCAATAATATTTAACAAAAATAAAGTAAAAACAGTAATATTGATAAAATCAATGCAGCCTTGGTAAGCATGAGACTTCTTGCAAAAACATTAAAATCTTACTGGCCCCAAACTTTTGAACAGTATAAGTTATGAGTAAATGTTAAAATGTCAAGTGACCAAGACAATCTGCTGATTCAGATTGTCAGAATTTCACCCAGAATAGTTTTTCCTTCTACCTTTTTTTGTCCCGGACAATCCTTTACATTTGTACTTGGTGACTTGCAACTTCTTTCAGTTGAAATTGGTGATGGTGTTACAACCATCCGCAGCTTCCTTTATTCATCTATTTGTCTTAGTTATTTCTGATTCTTTCGGTTTGCGTTCTTTATCACAAACGGTCATTTTTGCATCAGGCAGGCCTGGACCAAAGTAGACCTGTAGGAATAGCCAGTCAGTATACTGCACCACAACTGATCATTCATATACATTTCCTCTTCACTGGGTTAAGGAGGGAAAAATGGATGGGCCAACCTTCTCTGCAATTTTCCCCTCGGCTGCCCGTTCTCACTGTCTGCTCTACAAGGTCTCCCACTAATGTCACCTAGTCATTACTCCAGCCAGGAAATGTCAGCGCCGACACCGTAGCGTTCGGTAGTACGCCTCTGATGGCTTCTCTCCAACGTGATTATCAATTAGTAATGATGTGGCAAATCACCCTAACGGCCAGAGAGAGAGCGAGGGAGAGAGTGAGAGAGAGTGTTATTTGGCAGAGAGGGAAATGTTGCAGGAGAACTTGCTGCCTAATTCATCGGGCTGGGAGCTGCTGGTGGCAGGCTCATCTTTCACATAAAGTGTTAACACCTACAACACTTGCCTCTGTCTCTCTTTCAGTATCCATCCCATGTTTTTTTTTTTCTCCTCCTGTCTGCTTGCCTTAGACTTTTCTGCCTTTTCTCTCTTTGCATATATCTGTCCCGGGCATCCTTTGAGTGTTGTCTGATGTTCAGAGCATCAGAGAGGGAGGCAGCAGTCACACTTTGAAGACTGCAACATCATGAAATATTCATAGATTTTCTGTTGAGCACTATGTCTGTGTGGTTTCTCATGAATGTGTGTGTGTGTGTGTATCTGTGAGTGCATGGCACGTTTTCTCTTCCTGCGGCTTTGAATTGTAGCACCTCTCTATTTAAAGTACACAAAGGGAGGGCTACCCGTTACTTCTGTGTTCTGCAGGTTTTAAGAAGGGTAAACATCAAGGTGTTCTCCTGCATTGTAGAAAAGGGGCCACTATCCAGATGGTGTACTCCATCAGGGTGCAAGTTGAACATTATGACAAATACAAAAGTATTTTACAACTATGAACTTTAACTGCATTCAGTGATTGGTGTAGTTATGCAGTTGATAATGCAAAGAATTTTGGAGTCCTGGCTTCTTCGTAACTAGCAAGCATGATGTAATGATTAAAAGATATTTAAAAAATAATGGCAATAAATACATAGAAGTCATTTAATACGTGATATTCAATCACTGATTGAAATCAATTTATTTCAGTCAGATGGGTAAAATAAGTTTACTCGAGTATAGATAAATAAATATAATATATATACGCATTCACCAAAAATCCATTGCAATCATTTAATACATGATATTTGAAAATCATAATTTCTATCAATTAGCTATTGATTGATTTACATGTGTATCTATCTATCTATCTATCTATCTATCTATCTATCTATCTATCTATCTATCTATCTATCTATCTATCTATCTATCTATCTATCTATCTATCTATCTATCTATCTATCTATCTATCTATCTATCTATCTATCTGTCTGTCTGTCTGTCTGTCTGTCTGTCTGTCTATCTAGTTACTGTGCAGGGGTTTTTCCTCCTTTTATCTCCTCCTTTATTTTCATTTCATCCTTGGTGGCTTTTTAGGACCCAATTTTGTTTGTACAGATATATTCAGTGCACAGAAATGTTCCCTGCTCTGGGACTAAACTACATCAGTACACTGAGGTATTTGTGGTTTGCGGTAATAGGTGTCTAAAGCCTGTCAAATTTTAGTTTTTCTGCAGTGAACTGAAGAGCAGACCTCATTTTCTGTCTCTTCTTTTGCTTTTCACTCTGAGTCATTTTCCTCATGAACGAGTGTGTAGTTGCTATTTTCACCCTCACATTCATCCAACCCATCCTTTTAACACTTAACACTGAACAAAACCCCAGCTCATTAGAGGGCCAATCCATAGTCATTTTGAAGGAGAGGCAGCAAATGGGGATTATTTTCCTCTTTCACAACACTCTGATAGACAGTGGAGGAAGCCCTTGTGATTTGAGCCATCATTGCAATGTGTTGGAATTATTCATAGTGGCCTTTTTCTTTTTTTTCCCAAAGCAATCTGTCTCACACAGCTATCATGTTGCAGTTTTCATGCTGAAAACATTTTGATGTTTTCAAAATATAAGTTACTGCAAAAAATTATTTACAGTATTTATTCTATATTGCTGTATTTATTCAACACTGCAAAGCAGCAACATTCCACAAAACCTTACAATGTGAAACATCAAACTGAGCAATATTTTCAACAAAACAGCATGGTAACTTGCTTTTCATCATGTTTTTGGCAGGTCTTTTGTTATTGCTATATATTTAGCAATGCAATGACTGGAATGAATGCTGAAAACTGGACTCTAGTTAAAGGGTTAGTTCACCCCAAAAAATTAAAATTCTGTCATTAATTACTTATCTTCATGTCGTTCCACACCAGTAAGACCTTCGTTCATCTTCGGAACACAAATTAAGATATTTTTCATAAAATCCGATGGCTCAGTGAGGCCTCCATTGCCAGCAAGATAATTAACACTTTCAGATGCCCAGAAAGCTACTAAAGACGTGTTTAAAACGGTTCATGTGACTACAGTGGTTCAACCTTAATGTTATGAAGCGATGAGAATACTTTTAATGACTTTATTCAACAATATCTAGTGAATGGCGATTTCAAAACACTGCTTCATGAAGCTTTGAAGCTTTACGTATCTTTTGTTTCGAATCAGTGGTTCGGAGCGTCTATCAAACTGCCAAAGTCACGTGAGTAATTAATGACAGAATTTTCATTTTTGGGTGAACTAACCCTTTAATGCTATGGTTTGCCTTTGAGGAAAAGAGCTTTAGTTTCACACACTTTATCAATCAAGTCTGTCCTCATTACAACGAAGAATGCTGATATAATGCAAACTGAAATGATTTCAGAAGTGATTATAGCTCTTTTCTCAAGTTTCTTTTAGTGTCATCACCATGCCAATCAGGCAGTGCCTTTGACAAGTTCCATATATCCAAACACTGTCCTGCTGGTTAATTGGAAAGACAAGATTGGATATAATTTGGCTCGTCTGGTAATCAGCATCTTCACTCCGAAGGACTGTGCAATTACGTTCTTCTTGCTTCTGTCTATGATTGGTCTCACGTGCCACTCTGAAACAGATCAAGGAGCATTGGTGGATATCGCATTTTCATGCTAAGGTGACTGTTTGCTGTATTCTCTTTGTTGAAATTATACTTTCACTATTGGTAAGACGTTAGCTGTTGTTTCTAAAATGATTTTGGCAAGTCTTTACATTATTTTTTCATTACATTATTTTTGTAGCTGTCTTGGAAAGATATCTAATTAAAGACATACCAGCTTGCACGTCGTATTGCAGTTTTTTTTTAATTTTTTTAATATAAATAATTCATCCAAAAAATAAAATTGGTAAATAGACCGTAGCATGCATATTACTAGATAATGGCTGTTTTTTAGTACTTGTAAAGCACATATTAATGCTTCATTCTGCTTGACCATATTCTACATCCCTTAATCCTACCCAGTATCAAAATGTATTAATACCTAAAGTATTAATAAGCAGTACTTAGGAGTTTGTGGCAAAAGTCATTAGTTAATAATTGGTTAATAGTGAGAATCTGACCCTATTCTAAAGTGTGACCTAAAACTGTCATCATATACTCATTCTCGTGTCACACTTTCTTCTGTGGAACACAAAAGAAAATATTTTTAAAAATATTTTAGATTTTTTTACACTTTCAAAATATAAAAAAGAAAGCCATACAGGTAAATGATGACTGAATTTTATATTTTAAGTAAACTATACAGTATAAGGTGCTTTTACCGCATAATTGAGGTACTGTAATTATTAGTATTTGAATATAATCAGGTAAGACACTAATTGAATTATGTTGTGTTATATTTGCACTGCTAAATATGGGCACTAGCCGTGGGCTTTTTCAATTTGATATGGTTGATGTTTTTTCTGCAGCAGAAGTGAATCAACATTTGCTGAATTACCCACCACTTAGATGCCATCTGCCTGTCGCTGTACAAATATGGGCATATTTTTCTCATTCATTGTTGTTTAGCATATTTTTGCCCATATTTAAATCCACACAGCATAGCTAATGACAAATTGATTGAGGCAAAAACATTGTTCATTCACAATAAAAACATACTGATTCAAGCCTGTCGGGCAGGTTAGAGCTTGATAATGTGTTGATCATGATAGGATGTTTTGAATTTGACCTCTGCCCTTATGCTCATGCATGAATCATTGCCCATGTACAGTGATGTAATTAGAATCTTTAGAATCTGTTCTCATTTCTCCCTACAATCATATGCTTGGGTTTCCTGGCTCAGTGAGAGAGTCAAAGTGAGGTCTGTACTGTACCATCAGGCAGGCAGATGCCTGAAGGTAAAAATAGATGAACCAGTGTTGAACCAAGTTCATAAATGATCAACTTGCCAGAGAGCTTGTGTGTGTGTGTGTGTGTGTGTGTGTGTGTGTATAATATAATATAATATAATATGATATAATATAATATAATATAATATAATATATATATATATATATATATATATATATATATATATATATATATATATATATATATATATATATATATATATATATATATATATATATATATATATATATGCGTGTGTGTAAGGGAAACTATTATGCCCCATTTTACAAGATGTAAAATACGTCTCTGTTGTCCACAGAGTGTGTATGTGAAGTTTTAGCTCAAAATACCCCACAGATAATTTTTTATAGCATGTTAAAATTGCCACTGGCGAGCAAAAACACGCCATTTTAGTGTGTGCCCTTTAAATGCAAATGAGCTGCTGCACTCGGTCTAAGAGGGAGGAGCTTCAAGAGCTCATTCTCCATTGTCAGGAGTCAGTCAGGATGCAGAAACTGTGAATATATGCTCCATGGGGATAGAACGGGTATAGTTTAGTTTAATTACGGTTATAACTTATATTGTCTTCTTGCTTTTATCCACTATATTAGTACAAGCCTGTTTACCAATGAGTTTTATAAAGTTTATTGTACTTCACACAAAATATGAAGCGAAAATCACTGTAAGAGCTTAATAAAACACAGTGCAAGTGTGCATTAAAATATTATCCATAATCTCTCTCTCTCTCTCTCTCTCTCTCTCTCCTTTGCATTATCATCAACATACATAGTGAAGTACACAGAAACACTCGTTACAACTAACAGTAAACAAATATATAAAGACCTTATACCTTTTCGGGTGGTGCTTAATAAACTGGTAAACTTTATTGGTAAACTTTGTAAATCAACACTGATGAACTGTAATAAAGTGCTCTCACCTTCATTACTGCCGTATCTAGTATCACTCTGGAGACTGTAAGCTGGATCAGAACAGTTTGTACTGATATATCCTTGAGTAACAAATTTTTAGCACAAACTCTGTTTTGTATTGTCCCTTTGTATTGAAATTCGATCA
This sequence comes from Megalobrama amblycephala, assembly GCF_018812025.1. Lineage (NCBI taxonomy): Eukaryota > Metazoa > Chordata > Actinopteri > Cypriniformes > Xenocyprididae > Megalobrama > Megalobrama amblycephala. Next base: position 8,802,552 of record NC_063047.1, read on the forward strand.
CAAAGCAGTCTGGTGTGAAATGATTCATGCAGACATAAACGAATTTCGGTAGAGTTGAGGGAGCATTTTCTTCGAAATCAAAATTAATCCACCTCGTCTTCAGTGGCTCAGATTTAGGGAGTAAATGGAGAGAGCTATGTGGATTAATCCATCCAGCTTTAGAACACCTAAAACGCTCAGGAGACGTTCTCGTCAGTGCAGCAATGACAGACTGTACAAGTGGCTGTGAACTCGCTCAGGGCGGTTCTATGTTAAAACGGCAGTGCCTGTCAACATTTGTGGGCAGGGCCTGTGGCTAATGTGATGCCACACTGCCAGGGATCTAGAAACGGCTTGTTCTGAGACACTGCTTATGATTTATGGGGATTAAAAAAAGGAGTGGGTGGATTTTTATCACTATAGGGTGGCTGTGTACACTCACTGCCAACACACATTTATGTCCAAACATCATGCAAAAGTGAATTTTGCATTATAGGTCCCCATTAAACTTTGTCGGCTGCAGACCCAAGTTTGATTTGAAGACAAAAAACATACTAAGCCCAATGTTCTCTCACCATTCCTGATTTCTAACATGCACTCACCACATTCGCCATGGTATTGCGGCTTTCAGAGCTTAAACGAAAGCCGTATGTTATTACATCGTCTCCGGGAGCTTTCATGTGTTAATTTTGCAAGCTTATTTTGTCCATTAGATCAAAATATCTGAAAAAAAAAAACATATATTTACCCACCCATAGACCCTCCCCTCAAAGAAATGAGGACAGAATGTCTCCCTTGTCTACTTGTGATACGATCAGCTAAAACGTATCTTAATACCAGGTGGAAACAAGGCCTGTGTGTTAGGGCTAGGCGATATATCGCATGCGATTTTCACGCGCATTTCGTCAGTAAAGCCGGTTCCCTGATTACCGCTAAATCGCCATCACCTGCTTTCAAATGGAGCGGCATTTAATACACAGAGCCATAGTTCACTGACAAGCTACGCAATATCGCGTTCATTATCGCAGATGAATCGCCTTCGATAATGAACGTGATATTGCGTAGCTTGTCAGTGAACTACGGCTCTGTCTATTAAATGCCGCTCCACAATTGCATGCGATATATCGCCCAGCCCTACTGTGTGTGTGTGTGCGTGTGTATGTATGTATAGCTACACTCTTAGAGTGTAATGGTTAGTGACTAATAGTCTAACTATTATTCTAACTAGTTTAAGTTCGATAAACTATAGGATCGACAGATGGGGATCTTAGTAAGCATGTCCCAGGGCATGTCTCAGTTCAGTGGTGTTATGATCCCTGACGAGACGAAAAGCCTGAGGTGATAATATCCCTGAAGGCATCATTAAACTTTATTGTGCCCAAGGAATTCTGCAAGCTGTTGGTTCTATTCCATCTACTTCACATTTTTATTCTGATTAATATTATCAGCCAAATGGTCAAAATGTAATGTATAGAAAAATGCTTTACTTTCTACATTTCTATTTAAGTGAGTTGGTGTATTGCGTATATATAACAAGCTGTGAAACAAGAAGAGCAAAGAAGCAACATTTAAACTCAGGTAATGTTTTCCACTTGTGGTTCCTCTATTCCCATTCAGAAGATGTTCTGTGCTAACAGTAATAAATCTGAGACAAGGGCGACAAAGATGAGAGATACTTCATATGAGTTACGTGCTGGTCGACTCTTCATTGCTCATGTTCTGTGAGCAGTGCGACTTGCGGAACGGATGGCTAACATTGATGGATGCCTGGGCGGTGCTCCATTATTTCACCTTTTCAAAAAGCGTTTGAGAGGCGGTTGTCAAAAGGCCAGCTGGGAGTCACCACAAGCTACACGGTTCCGCCACATCCTCTCAATGTCAGTACCCAAGAGTCTGTGTGTGTGTGTGTGTGTGTGTGTGTGTGTGTGTGTGTGTGTGTGTGTGTGTGTGTGTGGTGAATAAGGATAAAATGCAATAAAATACACAGACTGTAAACATAGTTGCGAATATGGCCATCAGAATTACAAACCGAATTCTGCAGAACCCCACCCCCCAAAAAAAGAAAAAAGTTAAGAAAATGCAATAAAAAAAATCTGCAGATTCTTTATGGGCCATCCGCCTGAGAGGCCCATCCAAATGTAGGCACGTTGTACAAATGTTAAACTGCTGAAGTCCAAAAATATTTTGTTTATGACCATGTATCTAGGTGCATTCAAAAGTTGTGGAGGGAAAGGACATTTTTTTTGCTGTGCTTTTCAGTTTCACTGTTGCTGATATGATTAGCAACTTTTAAAAACTCCTGCTGGCTGCCCAGTGGCAGAAATAATCAGACTCTTGGGTATAACAGAGACAGGCACAAGGAAGGCTTTGTTCCTGGTCTGTCAATGTCAGGTGTTTTTTTTTTTTTTTTCCAACCCGCTGTAATGCACAAGTGCATATCAACAGAGGCAGCACACTTTAGATGTATGAGAATGGGTAAAATTAAGCATGATGATGAATCAACAGTAAGATATTAATTTCTGCATGCCCTTCTCCTCCACACGTTGTTTATGGGTTTAACTCAATTTGGTGGAGAAGATTGCAAAGGCCATTTTTCAGCTGCAATATCATTAGTGCAACATGACAGCAATTACACGGGATGCTTAATCCATAACGGGGGGCGCAGGCAGGAAACAGCACTGATAGAGAGTCAGAGTGCGTCTGTTTCATATTAGTCACAAGCTTTTTGCTGTCCAAAGTCAACACAAAAACAGGTAGATTGCAGGTGAGTAACTAACTAGAAGTATGATGCTAGTAACTTAACTACATTATTAGTAGTGACTACTTTGTCCAACAAGTAGAACTGTGATATGACTGAACACTATATTATTGAATTTTTTTATCATATTTTATTGTATAGCAGAGTGAGCTAAGTCTATAAATTTAAACTTGCTCTGTCTTCTCTGTCATATATAGTGGATAACTTTTCACAGTTTTTTTTTTTTTTTTTTTTTTTCTCAAATAAATGATTCACAATCAAAAAAAAAAAAAAGATCACTGATTAATTTTATCCCCAACATATTTTTCCATCCACACATTCAGGCTTGTTTTTGGAAGCAAAATATTTAGTAATGCTGTTAAAATATTTGACACTATACAGTATTTGTGAATTACTAAATTAGCTTTTTTTTTTTTGTTAAAATTAGTTTCTAAAAGTTAAAGGTGCCCTAGAATTAAATATTGAATTTATATTGGCATAGTTGAATAACAAGAGTTCAGTACATGGAAAAGACATACACTGAGTTTCAAACTCCATTGTTTCCTCCTTCTTGTGTAAATCTCATTTGTTTAAAAGACCTCCGAAAAACAGGCGAATCTCAAAATAACACAGACTGTTACGTAACAGTCAGGGTGTACGCCCCCAATATTTGCATATGCCAGCCTATAATCAAGTCATTAGACAAGGGCAAAACGTCTGGATGTGCACAGCTGAATCATCAGACTAGGTAAGCAAGCAAGAACAATAGCGAAAAATGGCAGATGGAGCAATAATAACTGACATGATCCATGATAACATGATATTTTTAGTGATGTTTGTGAATTGTCTTTCTAAATGTTTCGTTAGCATGTTGCTAATGTACTGTTAATGTGGTTAAAGTTACCATTGTTTATTACTGTATTCACGGAGACAAGAGAGCCATCGCTATTTTCATTTTTAAACACTTGCAGTCTGTATAATGCATAAACACATTCTTTATAAATCTCTCCAACAGTGTGTAATGTTAGCTTTAGCCATGCAACATAGCCTCAAACTCATTCAGAATCAAATGTAATACATCCAAATAAATACTATACTTACATGATCCGATGTATGCAAGCAGCATGCATGACGAACATCTTGTAAAGATCCATTTTAAGGGTTATATTAGCTGTGTAAACTGTGTTTATGCTGTTCAAAGCAAGCGCGAGCTCCGGGGGAGGGGGAGCACGAGAATTAAAGGGCCGCAACCTATATATCGATGCATAGGTAATGATGCCCCAAAATAGGCAGTTAAAAAAAATGAATTTAAAAAAAATCTATGGGGTATTTTGAGCTGAAACTTCACAGACACATGCAGGGGACACCTTAGACTTATATTACATCTTTTAAAAAGAAGTTCTAGGGCACCTTTAAGTTAAATTTAATGCTGTCATTCTAATTTATATGGTTTTTAACCCAATAAGTGCTCTAATTGCTGAATTTAATAGTGCCATCTGACAGTTTATGAACTACATAAAATTATGAGCAGCTTCAAAGTTTTAAAGTGGCTTCCCCAACAATGAATAATAATATGAAGTGTTGTTTCATTTAATCTAAGTTTCACTCTTCTCACATTCCTTCATAGCTGCATAAGAGCATCTTGGGTCCTGGCTTCCCCTTTCTCATCCTACATGTGTGACAACATCAGTATCCCAAACTGCATTACAAGCCACATGGCATTCTGAAATATTTATAATGTCACTTGACACAGACACACACACACACACACACAAGAGAACACAGGAGTCTCTCTCCTCAAAGGTCCCCCCTCCCTAGACATGGATCTCATTTCATGGAGAGACCTTCCATCGTAATTTCATAGTTGTTCTTAAACACAAATAAATAAATAAAAAGCCTTGGCATTTCTATATTTATGTCTCTTTAATTGATTCTCTCCACACACATTCCCTCAGGGTACGGTAATCAGGAGAGTTGATCAGGCAGAACTGTGAAACACAGCCGAGCAGTGACCCGTGTGGGCCTCGGCTGACTGAGAGAGATAGAGACCAGCGTTATCTCATTTCCCCAGTTAGTCCTTCTGTTCTCAGGAATGGCATGATAAGGGTTTATTGACCACTCTGCGTTCAGCTTAGCATGGTGGAGAGTGCTTGTAATGTTTTTTTTTTTTGTTTTTTGTTTTTTGTAATGGCACAACCCAAATATAACAAAATATAATAAAATAATATATAGTATATTTTGTCCTCTAAATGTTATAAAGATAATGACATTGAAAGACATATGTGATGAGATTTCACAGCTTCTTGGTTGCCATGTTAGGGTATGTGCATTTGAATTCTTGTACTTGCTAAAAACACAAACTTCTTTGTGTCTTTTCTCTGTAGGTCTAAAACGCTGCTACACATGTGATGTCTGCAGTGTCACACTGAATTCAGTGGCACAGTATCATGCACACCTGCAGGGCTCCAAGCACCAAAACAAGTAAGGGCCAATGTGATATGTGTACTCTTTGTATTTGTTTTATTAAATTCAGCATATTGCAAATTGTAAATAATTGTGTAAAACTGTAAAAATTAAGTAATCCGCAAAGATTACACCTGTGTTCCCTCGCTCATGACTCCTCAGGAAGCTTCCTCACTCCTCTTTCTTCGCCTCCTTGCGGTGCAATTAGAGAATTGAGATGTCCTTCAAGATGTTTGATCGGTTTCTGGGACACAGGCTGGAGGACTGAGGAGCGAGGAAACGAGGAAGCATCAATTTATCAAAGAAATAGACTCAGTTGCTTCCACAGTTAGCCTCATTGCCACTGATCATAACTCTTAGAGTATTAGTAGATTGTTAGGTTAGGGTTAAGGTAGAATAAGTTGACTTGAAATGTTACTTATAGTCGGTAGATTGTCTGTTGTGGGACCATCAAAATAAAGTGTTAGCAGATATTAAGCAGACAGTCTACTAATACTCTAATCAATGGTAGTTGGCATGTAGTTACAAAGTTACTTATATTTAATAGAGTAATGTCTATGGTGGACTATTGAAATAAAGTGTTACCAACTAAACTCAATAGTTTACTAGATTTCCTGGAAGTGGTGATAGGTTCCAGGGCTTTTTAGTGTCATGAATTTTTGGACTGATGTAATAGGTCCCCTTTAAAGAAGAATAATGTAACTCCACAGATCATTTATTAGACCATGTTGTAAATGCTCATTTTGTGGAAGGAAAAACATGCTGTTTTTGTGCATGTATCTTTAAATGCAAATGAGCTGCTGCTCCCCACCCCGCTTTCCAGAAGAGGGCGGAACCTTTACAGCTCTTGCTTGAGGGGGTATTTTATTTGTATCTTTGCTCTACTGCAGGGATAGGCAACTTCAGTCCTGGAGGGCCACTGCCCAGCAGAGTCTAGCTCCAACCCTAATCAAACACACCTGAACCAGCTAATCAAGGTCTTTAGGATTAGTAGAAAGTTATAGGCAAGTGAGTTTTTATCAGGGATGGAGATAAACTCTGCAGGACACTGGCCCTCCAGGACCGGAGTTGCCCATCCCTGCTCTACTGTATTTATTTGTGCTGTTGCTTGTAGTTTGATTATTTGTTCTTATTTTCTTTATTTTCATTTGACAGTAGTCCTTTTTTCCCTGAACATATAGCACATACCGAAACCGTGACCCTAAAACCATGGTAAAAACCGTACATTAAAAAAAAGGAGTGGGTGGATTTCCATTATAGGGTGGTTGTGTACACACACTGCCGACACCATGTAAAAGTGAATTTTGCATAGGTTTCTTTAATTGATCCCTAAAGTGGAGTTTTTGTTCCCATTGTGAATGAGGTCTGTTTTTAAATCTACTGTAGTCTTGTGCTTTCAGTCCTCTGAATTCGCAGTCAGTCTGTATGTTTGGAGCTTTCCTCTTCTTTCAACACACTGCTCCTAGCATATTTGAATGAATTACTCCATAATTTTGCTACTGACCCCAGTTCCTCTGTTTACACATATGCGGGTGTGCAAACACTAGAAGCACATTCAAAATTGAGATTTTTGTGAGCATTAAGACTATACTCTCAGTCAGCTCTACAGTGCATCACTAATAAAAAAAACTTTCAGCCTTTCTCCTTAGTATACAAAATCAGCTATTTTATAACTCTGAGTCCTTTAAAAAAGTGCAGTTTGACTCCATCTACATAGCTGTCAGATGTCCAGCCCTTTCATCATCTGCTGCCATCATATTGGATGTCTTCCCTGTCCTGTGGTCCAGTAGCATATGTTTTGGGGGTGTTCTGTGCTCTGCCTGCTGTTCCTTATTCAGGTGGTTTGTTTTAAGTGGACCACCTCAATGAGTTGATGGATTGACACACAAATACATATTGACACACAAAAATATATAACCAAACACACAGAGCTGGACATTGGCATGTTGCACATATATAGAGCCCTGTGATGCAGAAAACGAGGAAGGAATCTCGGAATCCAGTTATAATTAAAGCTGCAAGCAGCGGTGAAAGGGCCCTCGCACTGGTGCCTCCGCCACCAGGGGCTTTAGGAAAACAGAGCATGGTGGGCAATATGCATTTAAGTAGGTAAATATAGAAGGACTACGCCAAAGTCGTTTGTATTTGCCAGTCTTCCTGCTGCCAGCTGGTGGTGCTATGACTATAATTACATTTTGGCATATAGATGTCTTCAGGCCAGGACTCTTATCAAACATGTGGAGTTTGGGGCAGATTGGACATTGTATGCGAGTTACAACAACTTCCTGTTTCAGGCATTAATAGCATGCTTTAGCACTTAGTAAGTGTTGCTAGCATGTTTGAGCATGTTTGTAGCATGTTTAGCATTCAATTACATATTTTAGTATGTTGCTAGTAGTGCATCACAATGTTAAACACGTCACTTCCTGTTGCCAGCGGGTGGTGCTATTACTAACTGAATATTTGCATGTAGATGTCTTCAGGCCAGGACTCTTATCAAACATGTGAAGTTTGGGGCAGATCGGACACTGTATGCCTGAGTTAAAACAGCTTCCCCATTCATGGCAAAACATGAGATTTTGTCAGATCGCCACAGACACGCCCTTCAACGAAAACTCAAGATCTTTGCAATTTATCATTGCTAAGGCCTTAAGATTAGACTGACCAAATATGATGTTGTACTGGTTAAATCTCATCAGTTAATCATGACATTTCCTGTTGCCCACAGATGGCACTATGACTGTAACTGAATATTGGCATGCAGATGTCTTCAGGCAAGGATTCTAATAAAGCATGTGAAGTTTGGGGCAGATCGGACATTGTATGCCCGAGTTACAACAACTTCCTGTTTCATGGTGAAACATCAAACTTTGTCAGGCCCCCACGGACACACCCTTCAGCGTAAAATCTAGATCTTTTGCAATTTAACGTCGCAAAGGCCTTTAGATTAGATTGACCAATATCTGATAAAAGTTTTAGGAGGAGTTTGTTAAAGTGCAATGTCTGGAAATGGCAAAAACTGCAAACATTTTGCAGAAAAAAATTCAAAATATATCACTTCCTGTTGGTTTTTCAGGTATTGCACCCAGGGACTTTTTTGTAGGTATTGGGATGTTACATGTGTCGGCCGAATTTCAAACCTGTACGTGAAACGTAGCACGAAGGGCGCTTAATTGAAATTTTGTAGGTGGCACTATTGAGCCATTTTGCCCCACCTAATTCTAAAACCCATGTCAGATGTAAATTTTCACCACTTCTGACACGTGTGCAAAGTTTCATGAGTTTTCGAGCATGTTTAGACCCTCAAAAATGCAATTCATTTAGGAGAACAAGAAGAATTGGCCGAGCAATTACAATAGGGTCCTCACACCATCGGTGCTCTGGCCCTAAAAATGATATTTCACTGTATAACACAGAATGTTACATTTGACAAAAGTTGGATGAATAAATGTAGAACACAATCTAAAAACAATATGGACTAGTGTCTGTGAATATTAAACTACAAAATGATTGTCTCTGTGGGAAGGAGCGACAGTTTCATCTACAACACATATTAAAGCTTGTGACGTTCATAGTGTTTTTAGCATCTGCCATCTCACTATATGAGGACACTCCATATGAACTTCATCTCCTGAGCTGCTTTGAGAGTCACTTCTCTAGCATTGCACCATGTCATTTGATAAAACTATTGTCAGATACACACAAAAACTCAAAGGTCTTCACTACAACCCACCAAAATAAATGTTTGGTTTAACTTGAAGAATTATGACAGAAATATATTGTGCAGAATGTACTCAACCTAATAACAATAATTTTAATACAGTTAATTAAAAGATTATTTTCAAGGAATATTACATAATACCAAGCATTCTGTTTGCCAAAAAATGAAAGGAATTGTTCAATTTCATTTGATTACATTTTAAAAGATTAATTATAAATTATTAAATCATTAAAACAGAATCCAGAAAAAATAAAACCGAAAAACACAGAGTTTGGGAGAAGATTAAATGGATTTCATCGGGTCCTACATATGAATACACACATTCCCACATTGATTTATGTGTATTTATTTCAAAATATCCTCTTTTGTGTTCCATGTAAGAAAGTAAGTCATGCAGGTTTGGAGAAACATGATGGTGAGAATTTTTTTTGGGCGGACAGTCAAAGTTTGGCTAGGTCAAGGTCACTTTTATTTATATAGCACCTTAAAAAAACATGAAAGCTGAACAAGGTGCTTCACAATAAAGAGATAACAAATAATCATAACGACAATAGTTAAAAAGGAATAGATTAACCATCTTAGTCCATAAGACAGATGAACAAAACAAGACCAGAAAAAAGCTGACATAGCCGAGTTATGAATAGGCCTGAGAAAAGAGATACGTTTTCAAGGACGATTTGAATGCAGGTAGTGAAACAGACAATCTAACAGATTGAGGTAGTGAGTTCCATAGCTTTGGGGTAATACAGAAAAGGCTCTGTCACCTTTGGATTTTAAGCGAGACAACGGAAAAGTTAATAACTTAACAGAAGAAGATCTAAGAGCTCTCGGGTGAGTAGGGACAAATAAGATTTGTAATGTAAGCTGGAACCAGGTCATGCAAGGCTTGGCAAAACCTTTAATCAATTCTGATTTTTACCGGTAGCAGTGTAAATGTGCTAAGATAGGAGTGATATGCTCCCTCTTTTTTTCCCCATCAAGAAACGAGCTGCAGCGTTTTGTACTAGTTGAACAGTAAAGGAAAAAACTGGTTGACAGGCATTAATCAAACTTCGATGAAATGAAGGCATGAATGACTGCCTCTAGGTCATCAAAACATAAAAAAGATGTAAGTTACCATAAGCCTCTAAGCTGAAAAAGGGGGGCTCTAACAATTTATTTGCTTGTAGAATTTTAACTCTGAATCAAAAATTTGTAGAATATATGAGTAGTATATTGAAAGTAGTAAATTTTTTTCCTCAGGAAAATAAATAATTCCAAATGATACTGTACTTTGTAACACACTCCTCATGTCCTCCAGCAGACTAAATAAATCAAATGAATCAAATACACTCCTAGCCAACAAATATGTTTTTGAGTAATTCATTTCAGCTTTGTATTATCCACTCTCCATTAGAGTATTTTAATTTAGAGGAACACATTTCTCAGGGGGCATAGCATTGCTGAAGAATGTAATATCTCCGTCTAGCAGTGTGTGATATATGAACACACACACACACACACATTGGCCACTTTATCAAGTTGTATTATCTTGCTAGTACCAGGTTGACCCACTTTTGCCTTCAGAACTGCTTTAATCCTTAGTGGTATAGATTCAATAAAGTACTGGGAATATTCCTCAGATTTTGGTCGTATTGACATGATAGCATCACACAGTTGCTGCAGATTTGTCGGATGCACATCCATGATGAAAATCTCCCATTCCACCACATCCCAAAGGTGCTCTACTGCATTTAAGATCTGGTGACTGTAGAGGCCATCTGAGAATAGTGAACTCATTGGGTGCTTCTCAGTTCTTATTTGTGCATCCTCATTTCCTTTCCTCGTTTCCTTTCCTCACGTCTTAGCTCCACCCTTTCAGGATGCGAGGGAAGGACGCAAGGAAAAGATGCGAGGACGGAGGAATTGAATCAAGTGAAATGATAAATCCTTTAGCGTCACTTCAAAGCGTCATCAGCTGCACGCGAGGGATCTACTCATATGTTGTTAAAGTTGATTATTTAAAAAAAAATTATAATAAATATTAATGAAGCAAGATGCTCCGTTGAAATATGTAAGATGTAAACTTTATTTAAACTGCAAACATTAAAGTATACATTTAAATTATTGTGACAGATATGAAGGGGGAGGAGAATTTATGCGTGCGTCAGGTTTCTCGACGAGAAAGACTTCCGCAAAGGATGTACCTCTGTATCCTCGTTCATGACTCCTCAGGAAGCTTCCTCACTCCTCGATCCTCGCCTCCTCGCGGTGCAGTTAGAAAATTGAGATGTCCTTAAAGATGTCTGAGCTCGATCGGGTTTCCGAGTCATAGGATGGAGGACGAAGGAGCGAGGAAACGAGGAGGGATATTGAGAACATAGACAGTAAAAGAGATTGAGAAGCACCCATTGTCATGTTCAAGAATCCAGTTTGAGATGATTTTTTTTCTTAACCGGAAGCCGGCTAAACCATTGTCTTGTGTGTGGTGGGGGGAGATTATGTGTAAAATATGTGTTGAAAGTTTACGTGTTTCTGTGTTATTGAGAATGATGAATATATTTATTTGAATTACATGTGAGAATTATTGTTTAAGGTTGATTTAATGAGTGTTGTGAAGGATTTAAAATGTCCAGTGTATAATACTTACCTCTTAATGAATTATGCCAAAAGGGGTGGAGTCTGGCATATAAAAAGAGAGGCTAGACTCCCATTCAGTGCTTGTTAACCAAGTTGGCGAGAGTGTTATTGTGAAACCTCGAGCAAAACCCTAAAACCGTTGTATATTGTGGATACAGGTTTTTTTTTTTTTTTTTTTTTCATCTTTATTTTCTTGTTTTATTGTTTTGATACTTTTGGGTTTTTGTGTGCACCTGTAAATAAAGTACACCCTGCACGGAAGTGCTGTGCGAGTAAGCCATCGTTTTTTTTATTTTTCCCTTTCCTCACGGACTCCCGTTACTTTTCCCTTCCCCAAAGCGAGAAGTGGCGCTCGCTTCACTACAGTGACATTGCCATCAGAAGATGGGTGCACTGTGGTCATAAAGGGATGGACATGGTCAGCAACAAGATAGGTGGTGGTGTTTAAAAAAATGCTCAATTGGTACTAAGGAGTCCAAAGATTACCAAGAAAATACCCATTACACCATTACATCACCAGTAGCAGCCTGAACCGTTGATACAAAGCAGGATGGATTCGTGCTTTCATGTTGTTTACGCCAAATTCTGACCCTACCATCTGAATGTCGCAGCAAAAAACGAGACTCATCAGATTAGTTGTTATTTCAGTTACTGTTGCCTTTCTATCAACTCAAACCAGTCTGGCCATTCTCCTCTGACCTCTGGCATCAACAAGACATTTTCACCCACAGAACTGCGGCTCACTGAATATTTTCTCTTTTTTTGACCATTATCTGTAAACCCTAGAGATGGCTGTGTGTGAAAATTAGGGATGCACCGATACGATACCAGTATCGGTATTGGGCCTGATACTGCACTCGTGTACTTGTACTCATACTTATTAAAATACTCCAATACCAACAACCGATACCACCCAGCATGTATTGTATAGTGCTTGTGACAAAGAAACACAGACAACAGAGCAAACAGAGCAGAATGGATATACCAGAGAAGAATGTCTAAGAAGGAAATGTATTGAATTAATAGAATGTTAAATTAAATATTTACGCCTATATAGCTGCTGTGTGCAAGCTAATAAGCGAAACGCAAAGTGGATTGAGCACTAGTTCTGCAAAAAGTGGTATCGGTGCATCCCTAGTGAAAATCCCAGTAGATCAGCGGTTTCAGAAATACTCATCTGGCACCAACAACCATGCCACATTCAAAGTCACTTAAATTAACTTTATTCCCCATTCTGATGCTCAGTTTGAACTTCAGCAGATCATCCTGACCATGTCTACATGCCTAAATGCATTGAGTTGCTGCCATGTGATTGGCTGATTAGATATCTGCGTTAACAAGCAGTTGAACAGGTGTACCTAATGAAGTTGCCGGTGATTGTGTACTTGTTTTTTTTTTTTTGTCACAATTGACATTCATCTAAAAGGATGAATCCAGAATTAAGAAACTGATTAAAAGGTGATTTTGAAGCATATTATAGTCTCATTAAAGCAAATATAAAGCATGCATAATATGAGTTGGTTTAAAACTGCTTTATTCAGCAGGGCATCCCAATGAAAATGGGTTTTTCATAGCATTTGATCTAAAGGCTAATGAACTCCACAAAAGGTTCAGAGTACACTAATTATTGTTTCAGATACAGGTCTCCTCCATTCTCATGAGTTTCTGTAAGATACAAACATTTTAGTGCTGGTTACACACACATAAGCAAGTGGCCAATGACAACAGGGTTCTATGTGATTTTCTGATTAACACAGAGAAGACAGATGATAAAGAAAGGACATAGAGACTGTAGGATATGGACAGAATAAGTAAGAGGAAAAAGACTCATTCTTCCTCTACTCCAGTATCAATAGGTCAAGCCCGGCCGACAGGCTCATTACCATGACATCACTACACTCCTGGTGCACCATCCATCAGTGTCCCTCCATCAAAGCATGCACATAGGAACAGCATGCTTCCTACATACAAAATCATACCTTGCTTCCTCCATTCCCCTCATCAACAAACACTTTCTTATGTAGTGTGCAGCCTTTCTGATTGGTGTTTGGACAGGTCAATAAACATTTGCAGTATTTGCATTTGACCACTTGTCTACTTATATGATGTATTTCCTGTATTTGGCTCAAGTGTTCAAGTGGGCGTGAAGACTGCAGGTGTGTGTAGAACTTTTGATTACCCAATGGGACACACTTATAGTGCACCAGAACTTCAGTTGTTCAAAATTATCGATTCTATACCACAGCTATACCATACCTCCTGTGTGTGTGTGTGTGTGTGTATATGTATATGTATGTGTATATATATATATATATATATATATATATATACACACACATGATGTATATATATATATATATATGTGTATATATATATATATAATATGTGTGTGTGTGTATGTATGTGTATGTATATGTGTATGTATATGTATATATATGTATGTGTATATATTATATTGCCATCATATTATTAATGATACAGTGGACAGCTGCAGGTGTCAAAAATCTAAATTTGTTTATATTTACAAAATACAATTAATTTGGCCAGTGAAAACATTAGAAATTTTTCTTTGTACTTTCGTCAGTTGTGGATTTTATTACATTTTACAAAATGTCCATGTTTCAGTATCAGTTTGGTACAAAAGTTTTTACATTTTTTGACCTAACTCGTCACACAGCGACTCTTTTATTCAAACTCTGTCATTTTTTTTTTTTTTTTTTTTAAATTGTAAATGTTTGCCTCAATACATAATCTAGGTTAAAGGTATGGTATATGCAATGTTTTTCATAAACGCTTCTTGTTAAATTGGTTGAACAATCCTTATAGCAATCAATAGAATTGGTCTTAATATTAAAAAAAAAATTACATACAGTATATCTTCTGTGGAAGTCCTTGGTCCAAATGCAATGATAGGATGTCCTACTTGTCAATATATGTATTTGCATACCTCCATGCACCTGCTCGCACAGACATCACGCATCATCAGCGTGCTCCATGAGGCTCTGCAGAGTTGTGGACACACAAACAAACAGCAGCCCCATTTTACAGTTCCTCCTGAACCAAAACAACGAGTTTATGCTGCTTTCATGCCATGTCGTAATTACCATAATTAAGAGATGACAACCTGTGACATTCTACTCGGAGCTGTTATCGGACTCAGAATTATGCATTTCTGTGGCATTGCTATCAATTGCAAAATGATTCTGCAGCAGTCAGGTGGCACAAGTCAGAGCTCTGTAAGTGGTTTACTTTCATTACCTCATGTCTCAAAGCACATATAATCTAATTATATCTCCGACACTTTGGCTGCATTTACACTGCAAGTCTTAATGCACATGTCCCATCTTTTGACCATATCTGATTTTTTTGGCCAGTCTGTTTACATTCACTTTAGACACGATTGGTATCCAATATTTATATTTACATTAATTCCCGCCCAAAATGATTGTCATTGATAGCTTTGCATGCACATGGTAGACCCTCAGGTTTTGAATGGCCGTGCTATTAAAATTATTTATATATTTCACGTCGGGTGGTCACGATTACCTGTCAGAATGGATAAGTTAACAGCTGTCAGTGTCATAGATGCTTTGCAGCGTGAATTCTGACTGAACGAATATAGACTGGAAAATAAAAGTAATTTGCATTTGTTATTTTATCTACAGTCATTAAATCTAGAATTCTGAAGGGAAATAAAGTAGCAGGTAAGATTACATTTATTTGAATGAATGATGATGAGTGAAAGAGGAGGGCGCACACGAGAGAGTAGCCTACCCAGTGAAGCTTTTGGTTTATTAAAATAAAAAAAATAAAAAAAAAACACACAGCGGTCTCTTTTAAATTAAAGGTGCCCTCGAATGAAAAATTTAATTTATCTTGGTATTGTTAAATAACAAGAGTTCAGTACATTGAAATGACATACAGTGAGTCTCAAACTCCATTGTTTCCTCCTTTTTATATAAATCTCATTTGTTTAAAAGACCTCCGAAGAACAGGCGAATCTCAACATAACACGACTGTTACGTAACAGTCGGGGTGTACGCCCCCAATATTTGCATATGCCAGCCCACGTTTCCAACATTATAAAAGGCATTAGACAAGGGCAGCCAGTATTAACGTCTGGATCTGCACAACCAAATCATCAGACTAGGTAAGCAAGCAAGAACAATAGCGAAAAATGGCAGATGGAGCAATAATAACTGACATGATCATTGATAACATGATATTTTTAGTGATATTTGTAAATTGTCTTTCTAAATGTTTCATTAGCATGTTGCTAATGTACTGTTAAATGTGGTTAAAGTTACCATCGGTTATTACTGTATTCACGGAGACAAGAGAGCCGTCGCTATTTTCATTTTTAAACACTTGCAGTCTGTATAATGCATAAACACAACTTCATTCTTTATAAATCTCTCCAACAGAGTAGCATTAGCCGTTAGCCACAGAGCACTATCAAACTCATTCAAAATCAGAAGTAAACAATATAACAGTATACAATACTCACATAATCCGACGCATGCATGACGAACACTTTGTAAACATCCATTTTGAGGGTTATATTAGCTGTGTAAACTTTGTTAAGGCACTGTTCAAGGCAAGCGCGAGCTCTGTGGGCGTGGACCATGGGATTTAAAGGGGCCGCAGTATAAAATCGGCGCGTTTATAATGATGCCCCAAAATAGGCAGTTAAAAAAATTAATAAAAAAAAATCTATGGGGTATTTTGATCTGAAACTTCAGAGACACATTCAGGGGACACCTTAGACTTATATTACATCTTTTAAAAACATAATCTAGGGCACCTTTAACCGGGCAGAGGTTGAAATTCAGCTGCTGAATGTGTGTGTGTGTGTGTGCGCGCCACTTCTTTCAAGGAAAAAATAGAAATATAAAGTTTCTACCTCAATAATAAAGCTGCAGATTTTTAGTGTGAGTGCATATACAGACACGTCTGCTTCATAATACAACATTAAAGCTACCTTTTAGTAAGCAAACGTGTCGCCCTCGCCTTGTGGTGGCTTGGAATTCCAATGGGAATCGCATATGTGTGTTTAGACGTAGGTTGCATGTCCAGAGATCGGATATGTATCTGATTTAAAACCACATTTGGAAGTGGCCCAGATCGGATGCGAAAAAATCTGATTTTTTTTGTTTACACGCGTGCAACTAATTCCAATCTGTGTCAGATGTGAGCAAAAAATCTGATTTTTTGTGCCAGTGTTAACGCAGCCTTTGCAGACTCTGCTCTGGCTGTGCATGTTTATGTGTTTTGAAGGAGTTGTGGCTTTGGAGAGCGCTCTGAAGGGTCAAAGCTAGCTTGCTTTTGCTAGCCTCTCCAAACTTGCCTACCCTGCCTTTAAATAAAAAGACCCATACATGGTGACTACAAATCTCAATTTACTAGCTGTCGCCAACGGCAACTTAAAGGTTAGGAAAGGACCTATAAAATGCATTCGGAATCTCGTCTGTTTCCCCATTGTTTTTCAGCTGAAGCGATAAAAGATGATGTACAGTACATTAAACTTAACAGCACACAATAAAATGCCTTACTTATGAACTCATCAAGGTCCCCTTCCCTCCTCTACCCCAACCACTGCTTTTAACCCTGCTGGTTAATGAAATCTTTTCATCCTGGTCCCTCTGTCCGTCATCTCATTCCCCTTACAATTCTCCTGCTCAGCAACCTTACAGCCAGGAAGATATGTCTCCGCTCAGCCACCTGACAGCTCTTTGATTCCAGTCCCATCCTGTCTGCAACAAGCTATTTGCCTTCAATCTTGCTTGCCCCATTTTCCAAACATCTCAGCTGATTTGTTTGTCTCACACAAGAAGTAAGCTCCCTAGGGTAATCTTGATTTTTTCGTGTAAAATAAACATGTCTACACTCCAAGCAGCGATAAAACATGAAGTATTGATTTTGTTACAGTCTGAACAAATAGCCTAAGACAGTCTTCAAACAAAATTGTTTGCTTTTGGCTTCATATTGTGATGAGACAAGATGAGAACTTATTATGTGTGACAGAGAATAAAAACAGACAGACAGCAGTGTGTTTCTGTTTTTTGTTTCAGTCTCACACAGTGCTTAGGTCCCATTAATCCCAATATCATCTCACAGTAAAGTGATTTGTGCTTAAATTAACATAAGTTTGTATCCCAGTTGCACTGACATGATTTATATCATGTCAAATGAGTATCGTCTTTTGAGAGATTGAGATTAATTTGATACATTTGAAAATAATTCTCTTCTCCATGTAACTAGGATACGCTTCTTGTCTTGACAAATTACAATGTGGAGAAGACAAATGTTTAATCGTGACATGTTCAGTGCTCCTGGGATACTCACCCTCATGTTATTTATTACTTATGTGGAACACAAAAGATGGTATTTTGAAGAAATAAAAGGAAAGTCAGCGGAGTCCGAAACATCTTTAGACCTCATTGACTTTCATTGTGTGGAGCAAAAAAAAGGAAAAGAAAATCAAAATAATGTCTTTAAGTAAGCAGTCTATACAGGTTAGAACAACATGACAAAGTGAGTAAACAATTACAGAACCACCCCCTTTAAAATGTATTGATTTAACAGAACTGTTATTCATAGCAACTCACAGTGTATCTATAGGTATACAGTTTATCTGTTCCATGGGAATCAAGTCCATGACCTTTGTGTTGATCATGTCATTATCTACCAGCTGATCTACAGGAACATGACTTTAGATTGAAAGAACTGCTTTGGCATTATGGATGACTTGGGCATTAATTGCATTTTATTTGTAAAGACTTGTTCGTTTTATACAGACACATCTGACTCATCCATTTCTTTATTACTTTGAAGAGTGAAAGTGTTTTCCATTATCATTTTAGTGATCTATGGGTTTGCTCTCCTTTTTTAATTATCTTGTTGCTTTTCACTTTCCTTTTCTACACAGTTAGTTGTTACAGTTAGAGGAATGTCAGACAAAAACTTGACCTTGACCAGAATAACCTGGTTTCTTTTTTATGGGGTTCACTGTAAAAAAATATTTTATGGTGAAGTAAATATTACAGAAAAAACAAATGTAATTTTTACATGAAAAAGTTAGTTCAGGCAAGAATTTAAAAAACTAAGTAAATTCTATATTAGTACTCAATTTAATCTTGTAGAAATTAAAGCGTAAATATCAACATTATAAAATTAAGTAAAACTACTCAACTTTTCTGGTGTTCCCATCATGCACTGGGCCTTGAATAATTAATGAATTCGATTTTCGCTGTTTTCCAGCTGTATTTACAATGTTTTATCATTGCTTTTGTGGTTATGTTTAGTAACTTGCCAATTTGTGACATTTGGAGTTAATTTTCTACGCAAAATGGCACATTCACACTAAAAAAAAACGATCCATCGAATGTTACCATCATTGTGTATTGTGTACCAAGTAGGTCTCTGTGTTCAGGTGCTGTGTTACTTCTAATACGAAGATGTGGTGTCTACACAATATCTATTGTATTATTTACTTAAAATGTATTGCAAAGGAAACTTCAACTAAGTAGAAATTGCTCAACCTTTTAGCCTACTGGCCATGTTAAAATTACTTATTTTCTTTAATAATTTTACTGAACTTAGTTAAGTAGAGTTTACTTAATTCCATATGTAAATTGACTTAAATATGTGTGCAAAAACGTTCAAAAGTAAATTGTACATATTGTTTTTTACAGTGATGGACTCTTATGTAAAAAATTCAATAAATAATAATATATTTATAAGCATTACTTAAGTAAAATTTACAAACAAAGAGTCAATAAAATTTACTGGGAATTCCCAAGTAAACTTAACTTAAACATTTCTAATTAAAGCTCCTTATAATTATGTTTAGGCTTTTACTTGACAATTTTTTGTAAATTTACTAGCCTTTTCTGAGTGAAAATTGTTTCCAAGCTTTTTTCAAGTAAATACTACTCAATTTTTTTCAGTGTATTAGATAGGACAGTGAAGTGGAACAAAAGAGATAAGGAAAAGAACTCAAACCTGCCAGGGGCGCAGGAGACATTTTCAAAGTGGGGGGGACCAAACTGCGTTGGGGGGGGGGGGTGTTGTTAATGAATAAATGTACATGTAAATCACCACGGGCGGTGCACGTGTGCATGCGTCTTTCCACGCTCATGGGCAAAGGAGCTTCTTTGAAAGGCTGAGCGAAATGCGGGAAATGAAGTATGCCCGGGCCTTAACCGCCTTACGTTGTAATGGACTGGAGCTCACGGTTCACATCGGGAGAAATGGGAACACGGGGTCACCGCGATGCGACCGCAAAGGACACTTTCACTTTCGCGATCAAAGTGCATGCCACTGATAAGCATTATGCAGTATTACAATAGCCCATACACATACCTATTAAACGCTCCTCTCGTGCGTCCTCCCCACTGCGTTGCTGGTCGAGGCAATAATCACTTTAGTTTCGCTTTCAGGGATCTCTTTAATAGATGCCATCAATGCTTTTACCTTTCTAGATGTAATTACCGAAATCAAAACAGTCCATAAACTATAAATCCAGTTCGCGCATCAACCTGAGAGATCAGCCTCCTGTAAAATTTCTCGGTTTCTGAATGGACGGTTTGGCTTGACTGACAAACGCTAACGTTCGGGCATGATTTAGGGTGCTTTCACACCTGCCTCATTTAATTCGGTTGAATCGTACCAGAGTTCGTTTCCCCCTTTGGTGCGGTTCGTTTGAGCAGGTGTGAAAGCAGCAATCGCACTCGGGTGCGCACTAAAAGCGGACCAAACAAGCGTACCGAGATCTGCTTGAAGAGGTGGTCTCGGTACGCTTTCAAACGAACTCTGGAGCGGTTCGCTTGAGATGTGAAAGCAATCCGACCCAGTTAACGGACCAACGAACCAAATGACATCATAATTCATAACGGAAAATGCGATATAAAAAGCGGTAGTGTCTGATTCTGTGAGTGAGCACATTATTTACCACAGATGTAAACCAACGAGCGCCGCTGTTGTGTAATTGCACTTCTCCGTGTGAGAATGCTGTCCCGACAAAGCCTTTTTCCTGCTCTGCTTCATTATAAAATGTAGCCTATATAGTCTCTCTCGACACGCTGACAGGTCGCCTACTACACAGCGCTGGGAAACCAGAGACAGACCGAGAGAGAGAAAGAGCGCGCGTTTGAATTTGCCGCAGTATTAATATGAATGTAGTATATAATTTAACAGCGGGAAAGACGGCTACATTTATAAAGTGTTTGCGTGTCTCGACAGTTTCAAATAAAGCCACAATAATCTCATGGAGCGAACTTGTCAATCATTATTTTGATGGATGACGCAAAGAAAACTCTGACCAATAAGAGGGCAGTTTTACTCGCATGTGACTTGCCTAAACGCATTTTGGTACGCTTTGAAATGTTGCCATGTGAAAGTGAACCGAACCAATAAGAAAATGCAACATTGTAACAAATTTAGTCCCTGTTTCGGACCAAAACAAGCGATCCATAGGTGTGAAAACACCCTTATATACCATTGACCTGTCCTAAAACGTTAGCACGCTCTAATCGATGGTTTGGAGATCACGTGTTTCTCCGTTCGAGAGTGCATTTCCTGTTCACATCCGTGACAAAACAGTTGATTATTTACGAATGAAAGCTCACAGAAACGTGAAAATGGTCTCATTTGAAAGAAAATATCCTAAGCTAAAAGATGATATAGTTTGACTGATTGAAGCCCTTATCAAAAGTGCGGGGGTCGATTTCTCTCTTTTCAAAACTGCGGGGGTCCTGACCCCCCTGACCCCCCTGTCCCCCTTGTAAACGGCGCCCCTGAAACCTGCTATGTCAATAGTGGACAAGAGGTACGCACTACATTATGGTGCCATGCCTCTGCCATCTTTTCTTTCTTTCTTTCTTTCTTTTTTTTACACGTTATTTTCTACCTCCCATTATTGTCTTCATACTTCATACTTCATACTGTCGTCTTAATGTTTTTACTGTTCACTATGAGATTTACTTTTATTTACCTTTAAAAATAAAAACAACATGAAAAAACAAAAAGATTTTTCTGCAGCAGTGCCATAGAAGAAACGTTTAGTTCCCCAAAGAACCTTTCAGTCAAATATTCTTGAAGCAGCCATTTTTCCACTTAAAAATAAAGGTTCTTTGTTAGCATTGGGGTTCCATGAAGAACGTCTAGGTTACTATTGTAACCCCCAGTTCCCTGAAGGAGGGAACGGAGACGTTATGTTGATACTGACGTAACGGGGTCCAATGGAAAACGCCATAGCAACTGAGCCACGTTACGAGTGTTAGAGAAGCAGATGCTGGCGTGCCCAAAGCAAGTGCTACCACAGAGTCGTAACCTTCCAGCGTCCGGAGTAAGCCCGAAGAAGTCATCCATACCGGTGGGATGTAGCGGACAGGGCGTTACTCAGGGGATAGTCGAAGATGCTGTTCCTTACCCCCCGGGAAGAGTGCTTCGGGATTCGATTCCCACGTTTTTCAGCCATGACCAAAACACCAGGAAAGCGTTCCCAGTCCAAGGGAGGGGAAAACTACGGAGACCACACCCTGCCCGAAGGGAGGTGACGTGTGGAAGACACATATGGACTGACCCGAGGGAAGACACATATGGACTGACCCCGAAAATCCCTGACATAGGTCCTACCTCCAGGGAGGAACTCTAGCACTCAGAGACAGGGCAGAGCAGAGCTGCCCAGGGAAAGACACTGTTTTTTTCAGGGAAACCGTACCATGGACATACACATATGGGATTACCTGAGGGGAATCACATCATATGGGCATCTAGCCCAGTACAAGGGTTGACCAACCAGGCATGCGCACGAGTACTGGACCTGGCACCGGATGCCTCCGCCACGTCTGGCTGCCACAGGATGCAGGAGGAACTCCACAGGGTTCACCATGTGGGGAACTGAACTGAGGAGCAGGAAAAGTGCTCGCATTCCCTCATCCAAGGGAAATGGCACAAACAAGCAAACACCCCTGGCTAACTATGTGTAGACATCACACAGGTGGACACCGGGTCCACTCAGAGATTATAAAATCTCGCAAATGTGTTTGGTGTCGCCCAGCCTGCTGCTCTGCAGATGTCTGCTACAGAGGTGCCGAGCGACAACGCCCAGGAGGAGGCAACACCCCGAGTGGAGTTAGCTCGCAACCCAAGGGGGCACGACTCGCCTTGGGACTGGTACGCCAAGGCGATGGCATCCACTATCCAGAGGGCCAACCTCTGTTTGGAGACAGCCTTTCCCTTCTGCTGACCTCCAAAGCTGCTCAGAGCTTCTGAAGCTCTGCATGCAGTCCACATAAACGTGCATGCGTGAATGTGACACAGCAACGCTAGGACTGGGTCTGCCTCCTCCAGGGGCAGCGCTTGCAAGTTCACAACCTGGTCCTGGAAGGGAGTGGTGGGAACTTTGGGCACATATCCAAACCGGGGTCTCAAGATAACGTGAGAGGAAGCCGGTCCAAATTCTAGGTACGATTCGCTGACTGAAAATGCTTGCAGGTCCCCAACCCTCTTAAGGGAGCAAGCACGGTCAGGAGCACTGTCTTAATGACAGATGTTTCAGCTCAACTGACTCAAGGGGCTCGAAGGGAGCTCTCTGTTGACCCGCCAGAGGCGAGTCATAGAAGGGTTAACCTCCTGGCACCTCTGAGGAACCTGATGATCAGGTCGTTCTTTCCTAGTGACCTGCCACCGACCACATCATTATGTGCTGCGATGGCGGCCACATAGACCTTTAAGGTGGAGGGGGACAGCTTCCGCTCCAAGCCATTTTGAAGGAAGGAAAGCACAGAGCTGACCGCATTACGTCAGTATCGACTTAATGTCAAACGTGACTGACTGAATGGGAACTTAACACCAATGGAATGATTGCACAAAAGTTTTCAAAAAGGTATTTTTCAAATGTGTTTTTTTTTCATGCTTTTTTCACTGAATGATTCTTTGGGGAACAAAAAATGTTTTTTTCAATAGCATTTCTGATTTTGTCCTGGTAACCACTGAAACATACAGTAAATGACTGTAAAATTCTAAAGTATCACTATAGTGGGCAGATCCATTCTGAGGACCCTACACATGAAGAACAGCATTTAGCATACACAATCCCACAACTTCAATGCAAATTGTATGCCCCAAGTGCTTCCTCCATTTTACATCACAGCTGCGATTGCAGACCATGACGCTTTGATGTCTCTATCCTGAGACACCCACCCTCCACTCAGAAGCATAATAGGGAAGCTGCTTGAGCATTGCCTTAGGAAAAGAATGTATCACCACTACTGCAACTCATTTACTTTCAGGGTCCTGCTGCTTGAGTCCTGCTCATACCGAGGTCTGTGTAATTGAAATCACACATGAATGACCATGTGTCAGTCCTTGGAATTGAAAGGGTCTCAGAATCAAAAGTACAATGTCACTGTGGAATTTTTATGAAATGTTTGTTTCATTTAACACTTTATTTTCTTAATAACACTGAAAAGAAAAGAACATTGTTAAAAGTATTTTTTCAGAATCTCAATTGCTCTACAAGGTGAAACCACAAAACACTGCATGGGTGTAAATTGGACCATTCCATTGTACTTAAGCTCAGCACTTGAAAATAACCCTGGAGGGAGGAAAGAAGGGAAGGTAGGAGGGAGAAGGTGGATGGAGGTCAGCGTTGGTTTGGCAACAGCAATTTAATTTCAATGTGGGACCTAAAGCTGTAAAGATTATTATGTAAAATTTTGCTCCAGGCTACTTCGTTTTGCTTAATTTGGGATGTGAGAACTGTAAATTATTAACTACGGATGGCGTGTTTTGTACAGCTATTTTAAGTGGAAAGGCAACAAGTTCAAATACTGTATGAAAAACTCATGAGGAAGGTAGTATGTTCTCTGCAGTACAAACTTCAGTTTGTGAGCTTGACCTGTTAAGTAATCAGAAACATCTTGAAAGTAGGATAAAGCTTACTTTTAATAATAATAATAATAATAATAATAATGTTTTATTTATAGCACCTTTCAAGGACACTTTACATAATATTGACAAATAACACAAATACTACAGATATATAATCAGTGTACAACAACATGAACAGGCAGTTAGATGGTGATCATATAACATACAAGACAATAGTCGAAATAAGTATGGATCTTAAAATAAAAGTACCATCAGTTAACAAAACATATTGTAAATAAATGAGTTTTATAAACTAGGACAAGTATTTTAAACTGAATGCAACTGAATGACAACAGGGAGCCAGTGCAGTTGCTGAAGGATGGGTGTGATGTAAGCTGATTTTTTGTTAAAGCTGCAGTAGGGAGTTTTTAGAAAACGTTGACTTAGCCTTGCTCTATGCTGCGCTACAGCCATCCCTCCACAGCTCCTCCCCCATCACAACGGAGACTGCCGTGAATGTGCAGGCTAGTAAGCAAGCAGGGCCACCGATGACGGCGGATAAACAGTTATGGCACATTCACTGGTACGGACGAAACATCAACAATATGATTAACATTGACTATGGCCTGCCCATACTTTGACTACAAACTTGGTCCTCAAAACATTACGTATTTTGCAATACATGTAATGTAACTATATGACGTTGCACTATTTCTATAAGTAATAAATAGCTAGTAAGATAATATAACGGTAACTAACATTACAGTATGCAAGTAATTATTCTATCGATATGTAATGCTAAATAAGGTTTGCTAGTACATTATTTCAGCAACATGACAAGCCAGTGAATTAGTAGGTTTCAATAGTTGCTTTGCACAGTGCGTGACATTTTATCTGTATGCTAGGTTATGTAGTCAATGGGCTCACACCCACAATTCACACCCACAGCGACTTCGAGGAGTCAACGGGCGGGGAGAAGAGGAAGACGTGGTGTGCGCAGAGCATCAGGCAGGGGACGGGCAGGCCTGTTTTGAAATTACCTTAGTTGTGTAGTTCTTAAAAAATGAAACAAATCAAGCAGAGATACTTACTTGTCAAGCAGTAATGTGGCTAACTCTGCATCGGTTTTTAATCCTTTCAGGACACGTAGCTCCCTCCACCTCGGAAAAGCCGCTCCGATATTTACCCTCATTTTATTTTGGGCTCTATCTATCTAGCTTTTTTATCATCGTCATCTGTCTTTTTCCATTTACCTGTCTTTATTTTATGAGCAGGTGCCACTCGAGGAATTGGCAGTTTGGATTGTTTGTCCGCCATAAGCAAAGCTGCGGCACACCGGTAATCTTGAATTTGAATGCCTGTACGCACTGTGCATGAGAGGGGTGTGATCAGCGTGCACGCGAGCTTGATTGACACTGCTAAGACACTCCTCCTGGCTCTGATTGGTTGTTTCTTACCGGGAGCGGTGTATTTCTGCAAATGGCAATAGGACCACTGGGAGGAGCCAGAGGAGCTTGATTTTTTTCACAGATTATCTGTCTCATATTCTACTGTCAGGACATAATGACAGGTTTAACAAATATGTAAAAAACACATTTTTACAAAAGTTACCTACTGCAGCTTTAAATGTAAGGGCACGAGCAGCTGAGGTATTAATTTTTTTTAATGCAATTAAGGGCTTTAGTTGTTTGGCTACAAAACAGTGAGTTACAATAGTCCATGCGTGAGGTTATAAAAGCATGGACAACCGTTTTGGCATCTTCGAGGTTTAGTGAAGGTCATATACGGACAATGTTACGAAGATGGAAAATGTGTTGTGCATTGTGTTTTGAGGTGAAATTTACTACTGGTAGCTTTTGTTACTTGCTCAGGCTTCTTTTTTTTTTTTTTTACATACATATATGACTTTAGGACTTTCTTCTTAATGTCAGTGGGTCTTGGTGTAGAATGACAGACCTGCTCTTATATGGTGATCACAGGCAACAATGCGTATACCTCAAACCATCAGATTCATTTGTGCAGAAGAAAAAAAACCAAAACCAAAAATATTTCAACCACATATGCAGATAGAAAGGCCAAGGTTCTGTTGTGCACCTTTAAAAATAGAATAGAATAGAATAGAATAGAATAGAATAGAATAGAATAGAATAGAATAGAATAGAATAGAATAGAATAATAAAATAGTAAAATATATAGATATGCTGTGGTACTTAATGCATTTTATTTTGGAAAAAAAAAGTTTATGAAGAAATAAAATTATAATTGAATGTCATCACATGTACAGTGTGCAAAACTATGGAATCAATTAGCCACTGAAGTTATGGTCAAAAAGATTTAATTTACTTTAGACTTGAATTGGAGACAATTGGGGGTGGGGGTCCTCCTAGATTTTACCAGGCTGTTTTAAAGAGATTGTGTGCTACAGAATTTATGTGTATAATCCTCTGAGACCTGGCATTTGGAAATGAAGGATGGTTTTAGTGCTGAGGCCTGGAATGCAAATTGCCCTTTGGAGAGGCATCTGGGGTATTTCATTACTATGGCAAAGATAAACAGTCCTCTTCCTCTCACTGTATCAAGTGACCTGAACCTTAGCAGAGTCCTTCGAAATGTCACATGAAGTGGTGTTTTCGCAGGGTTTTGTGTCCATTGTTTGGCTCGTGTCGGTAATAACAATACTGGAGCGTGTCAAAGATTAGGGCTGTATTTAAATGTCTGAAGTGCTCTCACTGGTGCTGTTGTTGCTCCATGCAGTCAGTTAGCATTACTCTAATCGTGTGCTTAGTTCAACATAATGAGCCATCTACCTGTCATTCCTGCTTTGGTTTATGGTTACATATCACATACGGTGCACTATAAATCAGAACCTTTATCAAGTCTCTCATTTCTCGTCCTTGATACTTTCATGTCAAAGAACTGCAAAAATATTAATTGTTTTAATTTCACATTAAAAAAAATAGCACACTATTGCGGATGTAGGAAGTAGTTACTTTCATTCAGTCGTTTAGCAGATGCTTTTGTCTAAATCAAGAACAGTTTATTGTGTTTTCAAATACAGATTTACAACCTTAGTGCAGACTATTGTAGCATTTGTTATCTTGCTTTTTTTCCACAATCCATTCCTCTTTAAGTAAGGTTAAAAGGGCTGTTGATCATTTAATCACAGTTTTATCCCTCACATTGCAGCTTAGTCACAATCACTATGATTCTTCCTGAGTAATATCTTCTTTTGTGGCATCATCACCTCCATACAGACAAATGTTCTGCAGAGCTCTTGATATAGTTTACTGGTGCACATTGACTTCAATAATATCCCTTACAACTCATTACTGGCTTTTCCATGGCTTCTCTTCCAAGACTTTATCTTGCCTGTGTGGATGGTTTTCAATGACATCCTTTTCTAAGTAACATCTGGGTGTATACAGCCTCTCTTCTTGATAACTGAATCAACAGTGCCCTCAAATCTCTAACTTTAAGGAATGTTCTTGAGCCTTCAGCTTTCCTTGAGATAGCATAACTCTTGAATAATGATTCCTTGTAACTTTGGAGTCATCCAGAAAATATACAGAACATTTTATTGGCACAAGTCACCTGAATCTTGCAAGATTTGTACAAATTCTACTCGGCTTATGATGACAACATTCAATGGCTTCATCCTTGAGTTGCTGACCTGATTTAAGTTTTACCCAAGTTTAAAACCAGTTCAGAGCCATAGAATATTTCTTGACAACAAGAAGACAAATAACACAGATTTTCCTCTGTTTCACTGTTCCTTTTGAAGATTTGTCTTTTTCAAGGTTAAAAGCCACTTATCAATATTTCAATGTAAATATTTAATGAGAAGTGAACATGGTTTACAGGATATAGAAATGATTCTGCTGGCAAATTACAGGCCTCAGGTGTAATTTCTCCCTCATGTTTTACTGCAAGATGTTTTTTTTTTTTTTTTTTTTTTTTTTTTTTATAGCTGCATCGGTGTAAAGCATTAGAGTCTGGGTTATGGTAATGTGTGATGACATAACACTTTCATGTTTTTACACAGCACATTATTATCTTTTGTTCCAGTGAAATTTTTCACAGTTTTTTCCAGCCCTGTCATTACAGCGAGAAATGGAAGTGTACTTCTGTGTTGAGTGTGGAGTACATTTACTGTGTTTTGACTTTAGCTTTTAAACTTGTCCTGATAGAGACATAGGATTGAACACCAACCACTCCAAGCCCTAAAGCTGAGCTCTGAAAGGTTTTCCTCTAGGGTTGGATAGGTGAAAATTCAAAGGTTTCTACAATACTGTGGTTCTCAACTGCAATGAGCATTATACTGTATCATCTGACCTTCTGAACTTTCTTTTTTTCTCTTTCTAGCCTAAAAAATCAGCTGTGTGTCCAGTGAGCCAGTGGGAAAAACTAGATGATTGGATTGATGTCAGACAAGCTGTGATCAGCTTGCCCGGGATTTTCTGCCTCTATTCTGTCTCTCTTTCTCTCGCTCTCTCTCTATCTCCTTCTTTTACTCTGTTGTCTTACTCTCAATTTGACTGCAAAAGAAGATTGAAGATCCTCTTAAAGTCAGCCTTTAGTCATCCCGAACCCTTTCTCTACCTCCCAGCCTCCTCTACAGCAGCTCTCCTCCTCATGACTCAAACACAGACATCAGGCTCTGAATCTCTGGAGGAGATGTGACTTCATCCAGTGACACCCATCTGGTACTTATTCCGTTATTGCGCCGGAAGTTTATATAGCTAAACTCAGTCAGTTGTTGTGTGCATGACTGAATACCGTACTTGTGGTCACTTTCTCAGCTAAGCAATATCTGTCCAAAAATCTGCCAAATTAATTGTTAAAACCATAACAAAAGTTAACATAAAAAGAGAATGCACTCTATAGAAACTGTTGTCCACATTTTACTTTTATGTCTCTCATTTTTATGCACTATTTGTTGTTATGTGCAAACAATACATGTTATACAATTATCTATGTGGTTTTGGCCTAAAAATATGGGCATTTGGGGCAGGGTTCTACAGAAACAAAATTTACTAGACGTGTTTGTTGTATGTGTATGTGTGATCTGTAGATAGCTGTTTGAATAATGGGCATTTGAGAATATTTGTAAGCTAATGTCAGCCTATTTAGATTTCTGGTCTGGTTTTTAATACATTTTTGAAGTTTTGGACAGAATGAAATTATAAGTCTTCAGAAAACAAAGATCAAGCAGCTAATCCTTCATTGTCCGTCACTTATTTTACATGCCACTGTGAAAACAGGTTAGAATATGTGTACGAATTTACTGTAATAATTGGTTTTTGATAATATTCTAATACTTCAGAATTATTGTTATTATTATTAAAAAGTATTTTAAAATATATTAAATATATATATATATATATATATATATATATATATATATTAAAAAAAATGCAGTTTACTTTAAAAAAATAATTAATCTATGACTTTTTTGCACGACTCTCTGGAATACTTGATTCTGATTAGTGAATTGTTGCATTCAACTGTCAAATATTTCTCCATAACGGCAGTTGTGAAATCCAGGAATCCTTTGCTCTGTGCTCATGGTCTGTTTCTCTGTTGTCTCTGCAGCTGAGCTAATAGAATCATTTCAACCCAGATCAACTCAAAAAATTATTTATTTATAAATTATGTTAAAATTGTATGTTAATGTACAATTACATGGTCATTATCCTCAAAATAAAATTTAGGGTGATAAAGGACACCTGATGCATTTTTTTTTTTGATAATGGTTGGCTGTCTGTACATTATTCCTTTCTTATTTTACTATTTATAGAAAGATGTTTATCCCTTCGTACAGTCAAGAAAAAGCAAAAAATCTTGATACTTGACACATGACATTAATAAACACTTTATCAAAGCCAGATCAACATAACGTATTATTTAGCCAAGTGTAGTGGGATGTAATCGGTCATAATGTATATAAAGATTTTATTATTAACAAAGAACAATTCAGTGCACAAATAATCACTGCTCTGTCACAAAGATGGAAAAATTAATTTATGCATTGTTTCATTGGAACTAGTGTGTGTTCCCTTTAAAGAGAGCAACTTCCTGTTCTCTCCCTCTTTGTGCTCTGGGTCATGTGATCTACTGTGTCTAAAAAAAGAAATAAAAGGCACTTAAAATCACTTCTGATACAGTGTTTTGATTTTTACCTTCATTATTAAGACATTTACAGTAGATATGCTTTTTTATATGCTCAGTGGGTCATTTCTCTGTGGGACATTATTATTTCCCAATTTAAGCTGCAATGAGCGTCACAGGTTCATAATTCACTCTGAGCACAGGCCTTCATCAAATGTAATTAACATTCAGACGTCCCATTTCCGACACTAATTAAACTGCAGCATGACATGAAATTGCCTGCCAGAATCCCACTATGCTTCCGATACTTTACCTTAGATACCAAAAAATCAGCTGTTGCGCTTTCGATCCTCCTTTCCCTCTCAAAGGACCGATATTCAGACAACCATGTTCATTCCAAGCACCTCTCCACCTTCAGTCTCTCTGCGAGTCAAAGCCATTTATTTGATAATGAACTTTTCTAATGAAACGTTCCATTGCTGTGCCCCCCTTTCATGCATCCTGACCCGTAGAGATAGATTATTCTAATTAAGTGATGCCGGCAACGGCGGCACCTCATCAGAAGGCCTGAGTCATTAATTCTGCTCATGAGGAAATTTAAATAATGGAATGTAAATGGGGAATGCTCCCAAAAGGGATCTGACTGTGTAGAGATGTTAATGTGAGCAAATGACAGTGTGTAATAAAGCAGCTCTGTCCATCCCAACAGAGTCCAGTGGCTGACCTGGAAAGAAAAGAGAGAAAAAAAACAACAGATATAACTCATCCCTGAGTTCAATGTGAAAGCTTTGATGTGCAGTTTCACTCAGGTTTGCTTACAGGATGGCAGAGCTATCTACGTCCTCTTGATTGTTATTTCTGGTATACAGGTAAGTGCCTTTTAGGCCCCACAGACCGCAGCTCACCAAAGCCATAAATAATCTAGTCATCCAAGCCCCTGTTCTGTGTCCTTGCACTGGAAAAGCAGATCCACTGAAACGATCAGGGGTATCTATTTTTTCCACATTTGTGTTTTCTAAGAACATACACTTTGTGGAGATACAAAAGCGAAGATATTGACAATCTTCCAAAAACATTACATGGTTTTCACTAAAAAATGACCATGTGAGGATGTATGAAAACATGATAGAAATGCTAGTGCACGGCTCATTAATAAGGATGGCCTGCTGGCCTGGGCCAGGTTGATAGAACATTCAATTTTGTTTATGAATTTATGGAGCTGATTTATAGCTTTAAATACTTTCCAGGTTTGTAAAGAAAAAAAAGAATATGTGTAATGGAAATTCTAAATATTTTTCGCAAATATAAAAATTCATCGGCAAAAATAAATATAGATTATTCTTTTGTTATGCAGGGCAGGTAAAAATTAGGAATACTGGCCCGACAGGCTAGCAGGCAAAAGAAACCATTGTTGAACCACTGTAAATGAAACTCTTTATTTAATTTAATTTTAATGCTATTATAATTCCCTCTTTTTGCAAATAGATTTTGGGCATCACATGCAAACTCAGTAAAAGGCATCAGAAGAAAAATTTATCCTGATTAATTATGCATTAATACATTTTTTCCCTTTATGCATAATTTCTGAAATATATAAATAAATAACAGATTACTCTAGGGTTACCCAAATGGGGTTTGTGAGAGAACTGCAGGGGGTTTGCAAGTTGACAAAAAGCTAATAATTAATAAAATCTTAAAATAAATCATTTTAAAATGAAAACAAAATAAAAACACAATGATTAAAATATTATTAAATATATTTAAAGGTGCTACAGAGGATGTTTTGTTTTATACATTTTTGCATTATTACTTGAAACTGTCTTTACTAACTGATAAAAGACTATTTATTAGGTGCACTGAAAGGAATAATATTAATATACATCATCTGTGCACGAGGTAGGGCCTTAAAAACATCAGCCAATCGTTTACGCGATGATCGTGGCCCTCTGGCTTGTCAATCACTGCCATTACGTTCCTTGTGAGAGACGAGCGCGGCTGCGCGCTCCAGTAACTTTCCACACTCTACAGGCGCTGCATGCAATATTTTTGTCAGGAGACAGGAGTAACAACTGCAGATTATGAGTTACCTGCGGTGAGTCCGACATAATGAATCCACTAACACGACACAGCGAATGCCGGTGGTAAACAAACACTCGTGTTCCAATGCTTGTGCGCGAGTTTTGGGAGGCGTTCCCTTGAAATGAGCTGTGAAGGAGGGGGGTTGTTCTTAAGCATGCGCTCATTTCAGAAACTCAGTAACAGTCTTTGGTTTCTCAGTCGACGAAAAGATCCTCTGTAGCACCTTTAAATGATTCAATATTTTGTTTACCTGCATGTCATTTCACCATTAACCAACATCAGAGAAATGGAACATGCGAATATCTTGTTAAATTACTGAAATATTCATTTAAAACCTCATTTAGGTCAAAGGGGATCAGCTGAGAAAAATGTTTGAGAATCTCTGGTCTAGGGCATTTCACAGCACAACATAAACAGGCTCGATATATATAATCTCCATATATGATAAGAAATGTCGTTGGTCCAATCGGATAAACTGCCTCAAGACACCTGAAACCTGCCCACACCCACCTTCCTATCCTATGCGTACCAGCACTTCTCACATGATGAAGGCCCAACACACCCACCCCCATTCCTCGCAGCACAATTTCAACCGAGAGGAGACCCCCGGCACTTTTTTTTTTTTTTACCACAGCAAGCACTGTTAACAAATAGCCCTATTGCTCATACACAGTCACGGAACATAAATAGAATGAGTCATATAGAGTAGGTTTATGAATGAGGAGAGAGCGGAATAGATTAGCTGCTGTCTGTTCCAGTTAGCACCAGCATGGCTGAAGCTCAGGCTTTAGCCAGTGGGAGGCATCCAGGTTGTCAAGGTACATCCATCCAGCCTGGCATAGGCATTCTAGTCACGTGTCTATGCTCGCACCTCCAGGGGGGGCCCAATTACAATTATAATTATTATTTCAATGTAATGGTAAAACACTTTGAGACATTTACTATATAAATTAATAACATTTTAAATATCGTAAAACTCATATCTCCATATTTCGTTTTAGTTTAGTTCAGTCATATATAGTTTAGTATGTAAGCTGTCAGGGTGGGGAGTATTGAGGAGACCCAAAAATGTATTTGGCCTATGTCACAATATGAGGTAAATCCGGCCCTGGGCCGGTCCCCCGCACTGCCCCTGTGCGTCTATCCATTGTGGCACTATAGTGGTTATTTGCTTTTAGATTTTGTGTTTGTAAACAGCTCCATCTCTCTCTTGCTTGCTCTGACATTACTATGCTGTGGGCAGAGGGGGTGGAATGTCTGTCAGTGCATGTTAGTTCACCACCAGTCAAGGCCTGCAGTCAGAGGCTAAACCGGAGCAATGTTTCTGCTGCTGTTGTGCCAGTCAGCATCACACAGCTCCAGAGAGCCAGAGCCGTACACCCTGGCACCCATATCCTCAGCTCGGGGCGGCCTTCCTGGAAAGGCGACTTAATTTAACCCCTGTTCCCCCAAGGTTTTTTTGTGACTGTCCATGGCTCCTGACCCTATCAATGCAGCACTGTAATTTCCCAATGTGAGGAAGCACAGGGACCTAATTCATCCTGCGTAGTATAGATAATACGTATGTGCTGTGGATTTCTGACATGCATTAATAATCTTCTTAATGCTCTACCAGACCACAATTTATTCAGGATGAAATGCTCTGCATGACAATATTATGAAGCTGATTTAAATGTAATTATTAAATTGTGTAATTGAAGAACTGATCGTGTATTCACTTGTAGCTGATTGTGATGGAGAACATCGAAGCATGTCTGATAAAATGTGCATACATAAACAAGATATAACTGTATTGTTGCATTTCAAATTAGTTTTAATACATGTTTAAAACATGTACATATTTAAAATTACTTTACACAGCATACATAAATTAGTTTTGGTCCCTGGAACCCCCTAATTATTTCTGCACAATTGTCTGTGAGTCCGTCATTCAACTGATTTGTTCAAATTAACTGATTCAGGAGCTAAACGGGACTGTGGCTACTTCCGAAATTGCATACTGAGTAGGTAAATTTTTAAATAAGTATATATTAGGGAAGTATACATATTCGAATACAGCCAGTCATTATGAATAAGTCATTGAATCATTTACTCAACAGATTTGTGCAAAACACTTGAGTATTTCTGGAAAAAAACACCACTGTGTATTGTTAACTAAAATGGTGTTTATTTAGTTGATTATTATATATTTCACTTCTTCTTACATTGAATTAATTATAGTATTGCAGTTTATGAACATGTTTTTAAATCAATTAAACATCATTAGAACTTTAGCATATGGTAGTAATAACACTGGTTCAAAAATGTTTATAATCGCTGTGCAAACCCAACTACATTGGCAGTTCCCAAAAGTTCAACACTACCATTTAAAACTTCCAAAATTTTCCATTAGACTTCTGCTTACTGATTTCATAAGCTGCCCATTACTCACTCTTAATCACTGAGGAAAAAACATTTGGCTTGTACTATGAAACTTTTCTTCAAGCTTCAGAGAATAAATTCATCCACTCATCCATTATTCATTAGTTCAAAGGCCAGCAGCTACTCCAGAGTGCAACCGCTCTTCCTTCTCCACATTCTCCTTTCCTTCATCTCTGTGGGATCAGTCTTACACAAACTCAAGCTGCACTGGGTCCTCTGTATAATATATCCCAGTTCATTTCAGGTCTAATTGAAGAAGAGCACTAGACATCTTTACAAACTGCTATTGCAACAGCATAATAACGAGAGGGCCAAAGGCCTTCACATCAAGGTCAAACTATCTGTCTAGTTAAGTATTCCATTTACAGCATTCAAGAACAGACTCACCTAAAGGTAAATAGTATCACATCATTTAATATTTTTTTTTCAATTTATGAAGACCGTAATTCTGCACTGTATTATTTGTGCAAGTTTCAGAAAGTTGAGCTGCTTTTACTGTGCTGGTGTTCAAACATTACATATGTAAAAGCATATATTTTTCATTCCCCTTCACTTTAACTGTATTTTCTTCAATACATCAATCCATGTGTTTAGATTGAGCATTAGCATAGGGCAACATTGCGCATAGGGCAACAGAAAAAAGGTTTTATGTTCTCTAGACTATAATAATTCACTCATATGACTTATTGAGTCGTGCATCTTTGAAACACAATAAATCAGTCATTCTTTCAGAAGAAAAATGAAGGTCTACTCACATCAAAACGTAGTGTGAACTTTGTGTATATGTATTATATTGTAAGTTGCAAAAAATGTAATCTCTAATGGAAATCTATCATGAATCTATCATGCACATCATGTGTCTAGCACATCTATCAATCGCACTTACATCTAGTATACTATCATTCATCCTGGATGGATGGATGGATGGATGGATGGATGGATGGTCATTTGAAAAGGGGTTTAATTTTATATATACATAAATGCATAGCCATAGGATGTTACACACATATTACACACATACCTGTATATAAATGTATAATGTAAAATGATCTGTGGCTTAGTGCTCTCTAGCGGGTTCCTGACCCTCAATCACAGGTGAAAGACATTTGCAGTTTGTTGTAAATGAGTCCTGCTGGACACTCACAGTGGTTAACCTTTAAAATCAATCTTATTTATAGGTTCAACATCAGATGCACCTGACCTGCTGTAATATCACTCCTAGGTTATATATTTGGGCAAGCTTTACATACATCTCCATGTGAAAGAGGAAATTATCTCCATTAATATGAAATCTGCCTTTAATTTATAACCTTGCAGTGACAGATGCTCCATTTCTCCAAGACTGTACCATAGTTTTTCTGTGGCAATCTTTCATTTATACATTCAACACTCTGCAGATACTGTAAATTTAGTGACAGAAAAATAAGTTATCAGTCTGTCAAGATGGTAGGATGATTATGAATTTCACGCAATTTGAAAGAAATTAAAAGAGATTTCATCATTAGTGCACAGTGTGTAGATGCCATATGCTCACGCTTCAGTTATTAAAATCAATTTAACTGATGCATAACAAATAATGGCTCCATTTACAATGTTATAATGCAGGACTGTGGAATGTTTGATACTGATTAGTTGACAAATGTTCTAAGGTGTGCAGTTACTTTTTCAATAAATGCACAGCTTTATTGGTTCCAGGCAGGACTTGGCCGCATTAAAGTTTCATATCACTTTCCCAAATGATTTCAGTTCTTTCAAAGGTCCTTACAGCAAAAGTACCAAAACACAGAAAGACATTTATAGGGTGTGCATTATTTTTCTAATAATTCAACTGTCTGTCATCAATTATTCCTTAATTATTTCAAACATAAATAAATCTCCTCTAATTGCAATATCTCTTATGATGCATAAGAGAGGACCATAGCATTTGGCTCGGATTACTCTTGAATGGTTATTTCTTTTCCACTCGACAGTGAGATAGTACACTATGTTCAATGTGAACTAAATGGTTTTTTTCAGTGGATTCAGCATCAGCAATAAGGGGGAGGACATGGGCCATTAAGGAGCCACATTATGAGATGACATGAAATACAGTTATGAGACACAGATATATATATGTAGCGTGTTATTGTAATGGATTTAGGTCACATCCATTCACATTCACATTTAGTCCTCCCTGCAACTTTCGTTTCCCGACTACAGCTTTACATCAGCCGTCTTGTTTCCCTCGCCACAATATTGAACCATTATGGGAAAGAAGATTATATCTGTTCAAATAACAGAGGCTATTATAATAGCTTGTTTCACTTAGAGTTGTGATTGATTCAATCTGCTGCTAGAAGATTTTATAATTCTGTTTCTGCTTAGTAAACATTAAAATAAATCTATCACAATTCTAGACAGAATTGCCAAATGTAATCAGGCTGCTTATCAATGTAGTGAGTTTTCTGCCCTTAGCTTAACAAAGCACTTTTAAACATTAACTCTGTTTGATTCTGACAGACACCAAAAATAACATAAACTACAACAAATACAACTTTAAACCATTCATCACTCTTTCCAATAGTTACAATAAAGATAAAGACATATAGACGTTCACTTGAAACGATGACTGATGTCTTAACATCAATACATGGAATAAAAATGAAAAGTTTAAAACTAGGCTTATTCATCCTGAATAGATTGCACCCATTTA
The DNA here is from genome assembly GCF_018812025.1 of Megalobrama amblycephala. Classification (NCBI taxonomy): domain Eukaryota; kingdom Metazoa; phylum Chordata; class Actinopteri; order Cypriniformes; family Xenocyprididae; genus Megalobrama; species Megalobrama amblycephala. The sequence continues at coordinate 8,840,247 of NC_063047.1, forward strand.
CTACCATAGGAAAAATAAATATTATGGCAGTCAATGGGGGGGGCGAGATCTGTTTGGTTACTGACATTCTTCCAAATATCTTCTTTTGTGTTCAGCAGAATGGAGAAATTTATACAGATTTGGAACAACATGAGGGTGAGTAATGACAGAATTTTCATTTTTGGGTGAACTATCCCTTTAACCAGACACAAAACATGGCTACATTTTCTTCTCAGGATCTACAAGAGATTCAAAAAGATGCATCCTATGTGTTATTATATATATATATATATGCTGCCCGGCCAAAAAAAAGTTGCTGTTTGGATTTTAACAGGCAAATACTTAAGAGTCTATGGATGGATCATTATTACAGTGATTATTATTTTTCTAGCATGTTATATGTTTGGCAAGAGTTCTTTTAACCCTAAAAGATGGAGTGTGTCGTTTTTTCAAATAACCATATACTAAGATGCAACATGGCCATATTCCTGGATGACAATGTGAAATCAGCATCTCCATAAAACTTGTCAGCAGAAGGAAGAATGAAGTGCTCTAAAATTTCCTGGAAGATGGCTGCATTGACTGTGGACTTCAGAAAACACAGTGGACCAACACCAGCAGATGACATGGCAGCACAAATCATCACTGACTGTGAAAACTTCACACTGGACTTCAAGCAACATGGTTTCTGTGCTTCTCCACTCTTCCTCCAGACTCTGGGACCTTGATTTCCAAATGAAATGCAAAATTTACTTTCATCTGAAAAGAGGACTTTGGACCACTGAGCAACAGTCCAGTTCTTTTTCTCCTTAGCCCAGGTAAGATGCTTCTGACATTGTCTTTGGTACAGAAGTGGCTTGGTATGTGGAATGTGACAGTCGTAGCCCATTTCTTGAAGACGTCTGTTTGCGGTGGCTCTTGATGCACTGACTCCAGCTTCAGTCCACTCCTTTTGAAGCTCTCCTAAGTTCTTAAATCAGCTTTGCCTGACAATCTTCTCAAGCCTGCGGTCATTCCTTTCACTTGTACGCCTTTTCCTACCACACTTTTTCCTTCCAGTCAACTTTCCATGAATATGCTTTGGCACAGCACTCTCTTTCAGCAATGACCCTTTGTGGCTTACCCTCATTGTAGATGGTCTTGATGATCATCTTCTGGACAACTGTCAAGTCAGCAGACTTCCCCATGACTGCTGTTGGGATTACTGACCTATTTATACCCTGAGAATGATAATTTAATAGAACTTGAAATTAAATATTCTAATAATTTGAGATACTGATTTTTTTATTTTTATTTTTATTTTTTTTATTTTTTTGATGAGCAGCAAGCTGGAAATATTTTACTTTATGTCTAATAAATCTAGAATATATTTGTTTTACTTTTGGAAATAAATTACAGAAAAACAACTTTTTCATAACATTCTAATTTATTGAGATGCACCTGTATACACACACATATATATGTATGTACAATGACTACATAAAAAAAAAAAAAAAAGAAAAAAATATTAAAAATTCTATAATAATATTTTTAACAAAACTAATATTTCTAAATGATACTAAAAAGTATCAGAAGTTTGTCTCTAGCATCTTAAGTTTTCGAATGCAATCTTGTATCATTTACAACTGTTACTTATTTGCTCTTTTTAGAGGCATAGATGAACAAGACAATCTCTGAATCTCTGAAGTTACAGCTTGTGTTTTCGAATAGAGATAACCTCTGTATAATAGGACAAAGGCCTCAGAGCCCAGTTCCTCTCACCACCAGTGCCGTGTTACTGTCCCCAGCAGTGATGTGGAAGGAACATGTCTACATGCTTCTTGCTGACCGGCTGGCGTTGCTCTCACACTGGATAGCTGATATGAGCTATCCGACCTTTTAAACAGAATACGTCAAGTATCAGGTGGTCTTCGTATGTGAGAAGAGACAAGACAAGCACTGACCCCTATTAACCTCGCTATGATACATGACTGAGACCAGCTTCAGAACCTGTTGCTGGATCTAGTTGCAGCTGAAACAAAATATCAGATTCAGCTCAGTGGTCAGGCAGTGTCAAGTTACAATGCGTTGCTAATGTGCGATTATGCCTGCAGAAACAACCTCATCGTTTTCAAACTTTTTGATGCCAAAGATCCTTAAATAAGGAAGCATGACCGTAAGGCAGTAATGTGAGAAAAATTGAGTGCGATAATATAAAGATATATTTTTTAATGTTTAAACATTATATCCATAGTTGATAATAGAAGGTTGCACACAATAATGCTGTATCTGCAGAGAGCCAAATACTGCTGACTGATTTCAACAGTATAGAGCCACGAGAACATGAGTAACTTGTTCTAAAGGAGAGGATTCTTCTGCTGGGAAAACTATGAATAATGATTCTGAACTATCAAAGTAACATCTGCTCCACTGTTTGATCTAAAAATATCTCACTGGATGTAATTTGGTTTATGTGAGTGGTATTAATTACCATAAATGTATTGTTGGATTTTAAAAAATGCCACTGACAACCAAAGCAAAAGAAAGACTGGTTTAAGATAACTTACACAGCAGTGCTAAAGCTATAATTCAGATATTTGTGTTGGCAGAATTTTTTTCCAAGACAAAACAATTTCTGAAAGCCCCAAATGTTCACTATAAAGTAGAACTGTTTTCTTTGATATTCAGTATATATTCGGTTGTAGATGAGACGGGGGAAGTCACACAGAGAAGCTGTCACAAGGGCTAAATCGCAGTTACTAAATGGGTTTGAGCCAAGAATACAACGTCACAAATGCTTGCTTTCTCTAGCTGTGGTTTGTGTATTTTGATTTGAAACACCAAACAATAAATAATCTGGAAGATTTCTCAGTTCCTTATCTTTGCTGCACTTTTCCTAACAATAAACGTGCCATTAAAGTTGGCCCTAGGATGTCTTTATGCAATAGGTTATAGCTGGTCAGGGCCACTCACTCCTAGCTCTATTTGACATGAATGTTGTTTCAGTAATCGTTTTTAATGATATTTATGTCAGCCTTTCCTTTACACAGCTATTCAGGCAGCAGCTTTGTGCCAGAAAAAGACTTATAATGAGTAATAATGCCGGGAAGCTAGCATGTGCCATTGTTGTGGTGATTTGACATTGGTGCATAACACAACATTAAACATTAACTTATATCTCCATATGTTAATCTTGCGCAAAAGCACACAAAATAACACTTAATTTCAATGGTTATTTATATGGTCTGATGCAAAGCATGCTGGGAATTAGAAATCTGCTGCAGCTCAACTCAATCATATTAAGTACAGCTTACTACAATGAAATTTTGAGTTCATGCAACTTTTTCCTATTAAGTACAATGAACTGTCATTATTATTTGAGTGAAACAAACTCATTTCATTTAATTAATTTCACTGTTCGGTTCACAGTGCACACACACACACACACATTAAAAAAACGACACACACATACAAGGAAATACATACAAATTGACAAAATATACACCCAGTTTCACAGACAAGGCTTAAAGGGATAGTTCACCCAAAAATTATAATTATTCCATGATTTACTCACCCTCAAGCCATAGGTGAATCTTTCAGATGAGCACAATTGTAGATATATTTAAAAATATCCTTAGTCTTCCCAGGTTTATAATGGTTGTCAATGGCTAAAAAAAAGGAAAACACCCAACCATAAAAAAAGAATCCATACAACTCCAGGGGTTAATAAAGGCATTCTGAAGCGAATCGATGCATTTGTGAAAGACAAATATCCTTATTTAAAACTTTATAAATTATAATAACGAGCTTCTGCTGCAACAGCCATTCGACGAACGTCAGCCATTCGACGAACCTTGGAGCCATACGCATTCGACGTACGTCCAAAAAGCGTTAACTTCCGCGATGTTGTACGTCATGTCATTGTGTACTACATTGCGGAAGTTAACGTTGAATGCGTAAGGCTGTCGCGCCAGAAGCTCGTTATTTTACTTTATAAACTTTTAAATAAGGGTATTTGTCTTACACAAACACATCAATTCGCTTCAGAAGGCCTTTATTAACCCCCTGCAGTCATAAGGAGTCTTTTTTTTTTATCGATGGGTGCATTTTTTTGTCTTCAAAATTTGGGCAGCCATTCACAACCATTATAAACCTTGGAGGACTAAAGATATTTTTGAATATATCTCCGATTGTGTTCGTCTGAAAGAAGAAGCCATATACACCTAGAATGGTTTGAGGGTGAGTAAATCATGGGATAATTTTTATTTTTTGGGGGTGAACTATCCCTTTAAGCCTAGTCCTAGACTCAAATGCGTGTTTCAGCTGTTTTAACTGAAAACAACTTGCACTGGAATATCTTAAAACATGTCAGTGCCATTGCTTTATCTCAAGATGCACACCAGTAATGTTCTAAGGCACATTTATAAAAGCTACTTAAATGTCCTAATTAAACTAAGGCCTAAACCTCACTTAATCTAAGCTCTGTCTGAAACCAGGCCAAAGTGTGGAAAAATTCCTTCAGGGTTATGTCATGTTAAACAGCAAGGGCTAAAACCTACTCCATCAGAGTGTACCCATGCACTAAACTTTATTGTCAGTGATTAAGATAATGCTGTTTTTATGGATGCCACTGTGATGATTTTACCATATTTTACTTAGTGAATGTATAATTGAAACCAATTAATTTTCCAGTAAATGTCAATTTATTTAAAATGACTCATCTGGCCAAAGTAAACACAAGCTGATTTATTACTGAGAGTTCACAGGCACTGTTCTGTACTTCTGGCAGCTTAGAATAAGCAATGCAGAATGATAATAAATGAGACAGAACCTAGGGAGACACTTTATTTGGAAGCAGACTATTCCATTAATCATATCTGAGATCAATCACAATGCTGAACACAGAGCCATCAGTTGAATGATTCAGCAATTACTACAGTATAAATTACCCTTTACACACATTATGAAACAAATTGGATGCTTCTTTTACTAGATTTCACTGATTGGTATCATGTGGCACAGTATACCACAAAAAGCAAATATGTTGTTGCAAATAATCAGACCTCTTTCTTTCTTTCTTTCTTTCTTAGCTTTGCTTTTCAAAGTGTCAGTAACAGTGTAGTTCTGGTGTGAATTAAAACTTGTTGGAAAGGTGACAAGTTCTCACAGGAGGGCTTTGCTTCTCTGTCCAAGGTTCATAGACATCATCTCGCCATGGAATCACTTGACATTTGGGATTTGACCATTCCCTGCTGCACCCCAATTCCTTCCTACTGGCAGATAATTGCATCAAACATTCATGATGACCTATACAAGCAGGCTGCATGGAGGGCATAGCTCAGCTGATCCACACACTTCAACTCTACCCTGATCGAGCGGTAACTGGGGTGGATTAATATGGAGCATGCAGATCGCTCATGCTGGAACCAGCAAGCCTCTAGGGAGAGATCGGCCCACTGATGCTTTTGTTATTGATATCACACTAGGAGCCTGAGCCACAATGGATAACCTCAGAAACAACCCGTTTGTTGTTACATCTTAATAAATAAACAATAGTTTTTGTTATTTTATCAATATTCCTCAAGTATGCCAAAATAGCCAGCAAGACACATCTCTGAAATAGAAGCTTTACAATAAAAATGATTTAATATACAGTATTATATTGATCCTCTACATGTAGCAATTATGAATATGTGCTGTTAAATTATGCACCATGAAATTAGGAATAATTAATGAATTATTTATAAGATTTTTTCCTTCCACAACAAAAACTAGTATCTTTTTGAAGGGTTAGTTCAGGCAAAAATGAAATTTCTGCCATCAATTACTCACCCTCATGTCGTTCCACAACTGTAAGACTTTCGTTCTTCCTCGAAACACAAATTAAGATATTTTGATGAAATCCGAGAGGTTTTTTTGTCCTCCATTGAAAGCAACGAAATTACCACTTTAATACTGAGCCGGCATTCAGACGTAAACACGGAAGCTCTGCAACGAAAATAGCGTATAAGTATGACGGAACAGACGAATTTGTTGAATAAAGTTGTTATTTTTGTTTTTGCACACAAAAAGAATTCTCATCACTTCATAACATTATTTTTACTACTTTTCTGGAACTTGAATGTGGCAATTTCATGCTTTTCTATGAAGGATAAAAAAACTCTCACATTTCGTCAAAATATCTTAATTTGTGTTCCGAAGTTGAACGAAGGTCTTACAGGTGTGGAACGACATGAGAGTAATTAATGATAGAAATTTCATTTTTGAGTGAACTAACCCTTTAATCAGCAAAGTGTAAAGGAAAAAGTGGCTCACTGTCAGAATTGTCAGGTTATAGTGACATAATCTCCGTCGCCAGGCAACAAAAGCACATCTGGATTTATTCTCTTGATGTGCCCTCAATGCCAAATGACAAATGTTGTGCTAATAAACCAGTGCAAGGGCGGCATACGGTTAAGTGGACACCGCAGAGAAAAGCAGTAATTACAACTCCTAAATTAGTGTGCAGGAATGAAATTGATTCACATAACTGTTTCTTGGCTGTGACAAAGAATATCCCCCTGCTGGTGTGAATGTAATTTTGTCTGAGAACTGTGACCAATGTTATCTTGAATAATATGAACAAGTGATGTGGAACAGGGTTTTGGTTATTGTGATCTGATCAAGAGCAAGTTTTTCTCTGTAAATTGGGGGCATTTTGGTGGGAGAAGAAGGTCATAGGACTTTAAAGTTTGGGTTGTTTGCTTATTTGTTTGCTGCAGGGATCACAGCGATCAACACAGGGAGATTGATTTAGAAATAGTTTTGAAAGACTGTTGATATTACAATAGTCCATACATGCAGCAGGATCAGCTAATACTTTTACAGATAAGCTTTCGTGCTCTCAGAATTGGACTTAATAGAAATATAAATACATGGCAAGAACAAAGATGTCTCCGAGTACTGAAAATCCTCAGGGACTTTTTAACACGCTTGCGCTGACCTTTAAAAAGTCACGGCTGAAGAAGTCCAGTTAAAGTTCCATTACCTAAAACCCCTCAACTTCCTCAGCCAGTTTCAGTCTTAACCCTTAAAAGTTTTATTTTATACCATGTTTATGCTTTATAACAGTGCTTCCAAGGACCAGGAAGGTGACAAAGTAGGCACTATCAGAGTTTAAAGATGACAGTTATTTTGAAATAAATAAAAAGGTCACATTTTACAGTGAGGTTACCTAGGGTTTTATATATATGTATGTATATATATATATATATATATATATATATATACACACAGAATAATATAGGATTGTTAATTCATGATTATTCATGATACAACTATTGCTAATTTATACAATTTGAAATGCTAAAAACATTAGTATGTATAGATCAATACTAAGATGAATCAATGTAAAAGTATTGTTTATTGTCAGTTGTTACCTAATTGACAAATGAACCAAAAAGCTTCACCTTTTCAGAAACAACTGAGTTGATTTTTTTTTTTTTTACAAAGAACATTGAAGTTTAAAGGTGCCATAGAAGGTTCTTTCAAAAGATGTAATATAAGTCTAAGGTGTCCCCTGAATGTGTCTGTGAAGTTTCAGCTCAAAATACCCCATAGATTTTTTTTATTAATTTTTTTAACTGCCTATTTTGGGGCATCATTAACTATGCACCGATTCAGGCTGCGGCCCCTTTAAATCGCGCACTCCCTCCCCTGCATGCTTCGGATCATATGAGTATAGTATTTATTTGGATGTTTACATTTGATTCTGTATGAGTTTGAGGCTGTGATCCGTGGCTAAAGCTAACGTTACACTGTTGGAGAGATTTATAAAGAATGAAGTTGTGTTTATGCATTATACAGACTGCAAGTGTTTATAAATGAAAATAACGACGGCTCTTGTCTCCGTGAATACAGTAATAAATGATGGTAACTTTAACCACATTTTACAGTACATTAGCAACATGCTAACGAAACATTTAGAAAGACAATTTACAAATATCACTAAAAATATCATGTTATCGTGGATCATGTCAGTTATTATTGCCCCATCTGCCAATTTTCGTTATTGTTCTTGCTTGCTTACCTAGTCTGATGATTCAGCTGTGCACATCCAGACGTTAATACTGGCTGCCCTTGTGTAATGCCTTGAACATGGGCTGATATATGTAAATATTGGGGTCATACATATTAATGATCCCGACTGTTACATAACGGTGTTATGTTGAGATTCGCCTGTTTTCCGGAGGTCTTTTTAACAAATGAGATTTACATAAGAAGGAGGAAGCAATGGAGTTTGAAACTCAATGTATGTCTTTTCCATGTACTGAACTCTTGTTATTCAACTATGCCAAGGTAAATTCAATTTTTGATTCTAGGGCACCTTTAAATGTGAAATGCAAGAGACACATAAACAATAAGTGTGTCCAACCTTCATTTAATTTAATTTAAAGTAAGTGCATTAAATACAAAGGCAAAACTGAAATGCAAGCAAACAATATTCCCAGTAAAGCAAAGCAGAAACAATCAGCTTTTCTTTGAGAAATTGAATGTAAAGACATATTCTACTGTGCTACAGTTAGTCATGGGTGACATTGCATCTCAACGAACCCTGCAGTGGTGCTCCATTATTCTAGGCTGATGTTTCTCTCATTTCTCTCTTCCAGTGTGGGAGGATGGGGTGGGGTTATTAAATTCTAACGGGACTGCGCTGATACCCACATATCTGAGCTCTCACTTCAAAGGCTGCAACTTAAAACACCTTTCCATTGATCTCAAGGCCTGAGTAATTGCAATACAATTGTACATGCTGAAGGGGAAATTAATAAAGGAAACTATTTAAATTCACTCTCTAAGAACATGAAGGGAAAAGAGACCATGACCCTGATGAAACAAGACCAGTTTTGGATGCTCTTGTGTCCTGATAAGCTTAATCAGCTTAACCAGCAACCAGACTTCCTTGGTCAACCCGCCTCACTGGAAAGACCATACTGGTTGACCTGCATTGACCAGTACAACATTAACTAGCTCACACCAGCCTGCTTACACTGGTCTAAGCTAGTCTTTTCAACAAGATAGTCAGAAGTAGTTCCTCAGATTTATAAAATGCTGTTTAAATATTAAACATTTTCTGCAGTTTGAATAGGAAGTTGAAGAGAGTGCAATTCTTAATGTTTCATGAAACCACATGCATCAGTAGAAAAAAGGGAAATATACATCAACGAATGACATTAAGCCAATCTTCAATATCCTTGCAAGTGAATTACAAACAGACATTAAAGAGAATGTTCAGCTGGACTCCCCTTTGATGCCAATAGGCCCCCTAATTATATATTCCTGAGGACATATATAATGAGGAACATATTTAATGAGGACATATTTAATGAGAAACGGTCTCTTGCCTATGTGTTTGATCACTAACTGGTCAAATGCATTACTGTGTAGAGGAGAGAGACACCATTTTGTTTGTTTGAGCATTTCATTTTATTCTAGTGTCCCCAAAATAGAACTTTACAAGCACAACGATACTGGGGTTCTTTATCTATTCTGACTGTGAAATTAATAGCTGCAGCGAGAGAGAAGAAGAAAGGCAGAGCAACTGCACTGCAGATCAAGATGAGGAATGTTGTGTCACATGCATCCTAATCAAGTTTTGAAGATTCAGCATAATCTAGTAGCGAAGAGGAAATGCGTGCAAAATGAGATGGTGGAGCAAAAACACAAGCGTTGGTTGTTTTCTTTTTTTTTCTTGTTTTTCTCCTTTGCTTGACTCATAGTTCTGGGAACAGTGATATCTGCCTTTGATCGCATGGTAAACACATTAACTTTTCAGATGGTTTTGTTTTACACAGCACACCACAGTGATTTAAATGGCCGTGAGAGGGATTAAGTGCAGTTTGCCGGGCTATGAAACTTATGATGCAGGATCATTGATTTTGAAATCATTCATTAACAATGGTCCATGTACAGCATCAGGGATGCACATGCACACAATAACATACTTGAATCCATTTACCTAAGGTGAGATTTATGATGGGAAGCTTTGAAGCTATTTAAAATATCTATATCTTTGTAAAAAAATATTGTGTCATATCAAGTCAAAATTATTTTATATGACCAAATCAGCCTAATTACACTAACTTATGAAAGTCATTTGTAATGGTCAGATTGGGTAGAAAGAGTTTTCTGCTGCAAAGTAGCAACACTCCTGTCATGTTATACATCCTGCAAATAAATCTTGTTGAAACATTAGAAATCCAAAAGGAATGAAAAGTATGTGTGGTGTGTTATAGCCTTTTCCATCCCCCTACATAGAGACAATTGATTTGTGGCTTTTCAAAATTTAAATAATGGATGGATCTGGCAGTCAATAGTGCATGGCCATTAATCTTGATTTATGTGCTGTAGGGGCCCATCTGGCTGCTCGACACATTATTCTCAGTGGAACCCATTGAACAGAGTATTTTACACTAACTCCAAAAGTGCCAACAGGGCCAGAAGCATCATGCCCATTCAAACTGAATTTAGAGCCAAGTGGATTTTAAATGTAACTTCCAAAACAAATTAGCATCTTTGAAAGTTATGTTGCATAATTATTGTAGAATTATTATTCTAAAATATATTTGTTATAAAATAAAATAAAATAAAATAAAATAATAAAATAAAATAAAATAAAATAAAATAAAATAAAATAAAATAAAATAAAATAAAATAAAATAAAATAAAATAAAATAAAATAAAATAAAATAAAATAAAATAAAATAAAATAAAATAAAATAAAATCATGCATTCAAATAAATGCTAGGCCTGGATTTGAACCAGGGCTCCTTTTACACACAGAAACTATACCATACACTAGATTATCTGCTTTTATCCTGACAGAACTATTTTTTTTTTCTGTCATGTCACAGGTGAATCCTCAATAAATAAATAATAAATAAAGGGAAGAAGAAGCAATAAGGTACAAGAGGCTATGCTGTATCAGGAATAAGTCACGGCTGAAGGACGTTGCTAGGCACGACGTGAACCGGTTACCACACAATACAAATATTAAAGCCAAAAATATGTATCAATGCAACTTTCATTAAGTAAACTTTCAATAAAAGCCTTCCTTCCGCCGGAAAAAATAGTCCCTGACCATGAACAGCAACAGAAGTTACATTATTATGCCATTATGGCAGCAAAGACTGTCTTTATGAGTGTGTCAGTCAGTAAGACTTTTACATTGAAAAGACTGAATTGTTGTGAACACAAAACAAGACGCAACTGACAAATGCTTTGACTAGCGCTGTCAGTCACAGGAAAACCCCTTAACTGTTAAAAGGATAAGATAATACATTAGACATTTAAACAGATTTATTATGATTTTTAAAAGAGATTATCTAAATCTAAAACAAATTTATTAAACAGATTTATTATAAACATAGAAAAAAAATCTGAATGCAGGTAAACTCGCTCACTCTAACTTTTTCTCACAACACTCTTCTAGATAATGCAGTAAGCTTCAATGAACAATATCAACTGAGAACAAAGTTTACGTTGTTAAGATTGGTTGCTAAGTGTGTTGTGTAGTCATACACAGAGCCGTGGGGTGAAGCGATCATAACCGTGTTTTATCGTGAATAAAACACAGCTATTGACCAATCAGTATCAAGAACAGGAACTAACCGTTTTATAAATAGACAACATTTAATAAAGTGCATCTTTAGTAAACTAATTTATTCAAATGCATTTTGACTTCAAATCTGTTTGAATCACAATCTACTCTGTGGCACAGTTTATGACCCTTATATGAAGTTTTATTTAACAAAATTTGGGAGGAGCTCGTTCAGGTAATCAACCAATCAGTGCAAGGGGAAGGGTATATAAAGCCGTCTCTAACCTCTATCCCGCGACAAGTTTCACAGCATCCCTCCACCACCCCATCACCTTACTCTTGGCTGGTTTCTATCCCAGTCAAGGAGGAGGAGTACTCTGGGTTTGGACCAGATTCCAAACTCGGAGCCCTCCCCCGGACAGCAAGCCAAATACACATAAATTACTACACTGTAAATTCAAATAGTATTCCTTACTATAAAAACACTAGTATGTTTACTTAATTTTAACCAAAATGTTGACTTTACTACAAATTTGTAATTGTTGCTGAAATTTTAGAACAGACAGTTCCCATAACTAATGTAATTTGAGTAAAATTACAAAAAAATTTCAAGACCCGCCAAGTCATCCCTCCACACAGTGCAGAATCACACGGACTGAGGATTCAACGTTATGTTTGCAGAGTGGATCTACTTCGGTGAAATAAAAGTAAAAGCTATTCTTGCTGTCTATTAATGGCTTGTTTACTCAGAAAACCCAAGTTAAGATCAATTAGTTTGATGTTGATTTTCCTAAAAAGTTTTTTTTTTTTTTTACTTAGCATGATGGTGATTCATGTTCCCTTTGGTTGGGCACTTGGAACTTTGTTAAAGATTTTATAATTCTCTCCATTTTGGTGCAGCCATGCATCAAGAAATCATTGTTTGTGGTTTCAAAGGAAAAGAAGTAATAAAAAGATAATTTTTAAGAGATGATCTGATTTCTAACTGAATGTTGTTTAGTTAGATGTGTAATTTTCATATTCAGTAATAATGTTTTAAAATGTCTGTGCTAACACTATGTTATCAACATCTTGTTAAACTTTTATCTGTAACAGTAGCTTACAGCTGACCACTCGAGCCACACACAGATCTCAACATTCAGCATGCAAACCACAACAATGGTGACAATAAAATTTTATTTAAAGTAAATTAAGTACTCTCTACAGTTCTTCTTTTAGCTAGTAGTACTCTCGTGTAAGTGAACTATACTAACAAAGCTTTTGTCAGTACAACATACTATTCTTCTTTCACTTTACTTTAAAAAAAAATGTGGAAACCGATTGCACATAGTTTCTTAAGTCTACGTAGCATAAAATGTTAGATTAAAGCCATGTTGAGAATAATAGTATTTAAGATGTTTGCAGAACACAATATAACACTGTTAGTTAAATGGAATTTCTTGTGTAATCTTACTATTAAATCTTAAGTAAGATTAGTAAATATTCTAGAGTATGTTAACTAGAATTGACATTAAACTTAATATTTATTACTTAATTTACTTGGGAAGAGTTAGATTTCTTTACTTTTAATAGATTATTAACTTAACTTCAGTTTTCCCTTTAAGTTTGCGTTGCAAAAATAAGGCAATCGGTTTCCAAACTTTTTTTAAGTAAACTGAACTTGTTAGAATTTACAGTGTATATAAAATACTATTTGATTTTATGTACGCGTGAACTTGGAATGTTCACGTTTATTTCTAACAACGTTCTGAATTGACCTTCATCCTACAGATGTGGCTCACAGACTCACAGCCACAGTGAAAGAATTTAGTGACAAGGATAAAAACAATGACAAAGTATTGATCTGCTGTGAACACTCTTCGAAAAGGTCAGCTGTCAGTCAAAAGGTCAAAAAAACTCAAATGAAGCACTTTGAGACTGCCATACTAGCATGCTAAGGCTATTTATCAATGTCACCTGATTTTTACCACAGAAAATCAAATGCTCAAAATGTGCCATAGAACTTCAGAGAATGCCATACTAAGATTAACTTCCATTCTGGCCCTAAAGAGGAGTAAGTATGTTTATTAATATGCTATTAAATGAAGTCTAGACTGTGCAATGTGATAATGTATGGCAGAAAGCCATTATGTTTAATCTTACCAACAAAGGTCATCTTTATTAAAGTGAGACATTTGTGGTGAATTATTAACTCAGCACCAGTATTGTTTCAGAAAATCAAATCAGTTTAAGTTGCTATGATTATTTGCTCTATAAATAGTGCCTTATTGTCACAAACTGAATAAGAGACTAATGATATCATGCTGAGGTACCGATCCATTTTGTTCCGCTACAACTATAATACCGCACAAAAACAAGGCATCTCTCAAGCAGTCAGATCACGGAAAATAGATTGCGCAGGGCTCGCGGGTGCAATTCAACAACATGTCACACGGTTAGTGAAAGTAGTGTACAAGCAAAAGGTGATGATTTTAGACATTTAGAGTCAACTCCTTTCTTTTCCACTGAGATTTGCTGTCTTGACAGTTTGTTTATTTTGTTGCCTCAGGGCTGCCTGGAATTTTACTACGAACAAATACCCGGGAGAAGCACAAGCAAACAGTGTTTCCGTAATGATTTTATGTCAACTCTTTGTTTGCTATTCATGGGAAGATGATTTAGAGGTAATGCAGCTCCTGTCACAGGGATTTTGGAAATACATTGTGAGACAGTGTGAAACTGACGAGACGAAGAGAATGAGAAGACACAGCTACATTGTTACACACTGCTATAGAAACTTTGCACTGACCTGACATTTCTCCAGCTCTCAAAAATCCAATATCCAGTTGCTGACCTGTTTCTGAGGTTACAAGTAGATACTATCAGAATTTGGGCTTGTTTTGGGCAAAAATACAAATCAACACATTCTCACAGTTTGGGAGCAGGTTCAGTTATTACGGGTAAACAGAAGTTGGAGGCATGATTACCACAAGCTTAAGTCTAACCTGAGGCAATCTTGTTCTCAATAAAAATAGGCTATTGCCAGCATTAACAGTGCAGAGAAAGAACTTGAGACTTCCTTTCGATCTTATCCCGGTATTCTGCTTCTGAAACAAAATCCTCTTATTTTTATAATTAATCAACAGGAGACTAGATTATTATCTGAAACATTATCCCCCAACACTATGTGCAAACTGAAGAAAGTGTTCATCTGCCTGCCTATGCAATGGTATTTTAATAAGCAGAATTGAAGATCAAGAAGGAAAATCACAAAGTTAAGCTAATGGACAGATGAGTGAATGGATAAATTACTGTTATAATTAATCAGCTGGAGACTAGATTATTATCTGAAACATTATCCCCCAACACTACATGCAAATTATGTTCTTCTTGCTGCCTACTAGCCACTTTTTACCAGCAGAAGCTAGGATTAAAAAGGAAAATCAGTAAGTTATGCCAATGGACAGGAGAATGGATAATTAAACAGATGTTTTAAACGCACCCCATTTTACATTCTCCCCATGTCCTTGTGTGAGGTTTAATTGAGTTTCATGTTTTCATGCAAGCTCTCTCCACAAAAAAAAAAAAAAAAAAATGAAAGAAAACTGCAATTACAGTATATGCATGCCATTTACTGCTTTGCCACTCTCAGATGCATTCATTCAACATACCAGCTGGTTTAAATTTATGCATTTATCAGACACTTTTATCCGAAGCTGATGGTTAAAAGCTAATGGTCACCGATAGTTATCGGGCTCTGGGGAATACATCAAGTCTGTTGGCCTTGTTGCACTTGCTGTCATGCAGAAAGACTGCCTAACATGGTGCAAAATGGCCAGCATATTGGAAGTCTTTAGTTTGCATTAGTTTAAATCTTTTAGATCAGTGGCTCTTAACTTGTGAGTTGAAACTCAAAAATCATAAATTTGACTGTTTTTACTTTATTTTTAAGCAAATAAATGCAGCCTGGGAGAGCAAAAGTGACTTACTACGTGACATAAGTGAATTCATATTTAAAGGTGCCCTAGAATTAAAAATTGAATTTACCTTGGCATAGTTAAATAACAAGAGTTCAGTACATGGAAATGACATACAGTTATTCTCAAACTCCATTGTTTCCTCCTTCTTATATAAATCTCATTTGTTTAAAAGACCTCCGAAGAACAGGCGAATCTCAACATAACACCGACTGTTACGTAACAGTCGGGGTGTACGCCCCCAATATTTACATATGCCAGCCCATGATCGAGGCATTACACAAGGGCAGCCAGTATTAACGTCTGGATGTGCATAGCTGAATCATCAGACTAGGTAAGCAAGCAAGGACAATAGCGAAAAATGGCAGATGGAGCAATAATAACTGACATGATTACATGATATTTTAGTGATATTTGTAAACTGTCTTTATAAATGTTTCGTTAGCATGTTGCTAATGTACTGTTAAATGTGGTTTAAGTTACCATTGCTTCTTACTGTATTCACGGAGACAAGAGCCGTCGTTATTTTCATTTTTAAACACTTTCAGTCTGTATAATGCATAAACACAACTTCATTCTTTATAAATCTCTCCAACAGTGTGTAATGTTAGCTTTAGCCACGGAGCACCATCAAACTCATTCAGAATCAAATGTAAACATCCAAATAAATACTATACTCACATGATCCGACACATGCATGCAGTATGCATGATGAACACTTTGTAAAGATCCATTTTGAGGGTTATATTAGCTGTGTGAACTTTGTTTATGCACTGTTTAAGGCAAGCGCGAGCTCCGGGGGTGGAGAGCTCGAGCATTTCAAGGGGCCGCAGCATGAATCGGCACATTTCTAATTATGCCCCAAAACAGGCAGTTAAAAAAATTAATTGAAAAAAATCAATGGGGTATTTTGAGGTGAAACTTCACAGACACATTCAGGGGACACCTTAGACTTATATTACATCTTGTAAAAAAACGTTCGATCGCACCTTTAAATAACTACACTACAGTTCAAAAGTTTGGGATTCTTTTTATTGATTTAGAGAGAAGTCCCTTATGCTTACCAAGAAAAAGCAGTAAAATTCTCAAATATTATTAGGATTTAAAAAAAAAATAATAATAAAAAAATAATTTATTTTTGTGTAGGCAAATCTGAATTTTCAGCAGCCATTACTTCAGAATTCAGTGTCACATGATCCTTCAGAAATCATTCTAATATGGTGATTTGCTGCACAGGAAATATTTCTTCTTATTATCAATGTTGAACATTTTCTTTATTTTTGATCAATTTAATCCATCCTTGCTAAATAAAAGTGTTAATGTTTTTTGTTGTTTGATTCAAAACAAAAGAAAGCTTCAAAGCAGTGTTTTGAAATCGGCCGTCACTAGATATTGTTGAAAAATCGTTATTTTGTTTTCCTGTTGCTTTATAATATTAAGGTAGTACCACTGAACTCACATGAACTGTTTTAAATATGTTTTAGTGCCTTTTTGTATCTTGAGAGGTTCAGTGACATTGCTGGCAATGGAGGCCTCACTGAGCCATCGGATTTCATCAAAAATATCTTAATTTGTGTTCCGAAGATGAACGAAGGTCTTACGGGTGTGGAACGACATGAGGGTGAGTAATTAATGACATTATTTTCATTTTTGGGTGAATTAACCCTTTAAAATTATGCAAGGTAAAAGAAAACATAGTCCCAGACTTTTAAATACAGGTTCACCTGCACAAGGATAAACATGGTTTGTCAAGGATTGCTGGGTCCTGAAGCAAAACAGTTGAAAACCTGGTTTTAATTGTCTAACTGAGCCAAAAAGACAATTTGCCTATACAAATTCTTTTACAAAAGCGGACCCTTAAAAGTCCCAGCATAATTCTTATGCGGTCAAGTCGTTGAATGTTGTCATGAGGCCATTTATGCAGTCATGTCATCTGACTGGTTTTGTGCAGAGAGAGAATGTAAGTGGAAGTGAGATGTGAAGATGTAGGAGGTTTTAGAGTGCTGCCCTGATTAGGTGACCCGAACCAGGGGGAGGATGTACAATTATGTCTCGTTGCTGAGGGCAAAATGAAGCTGAGGTTAATGGTAGGAGACAGATGGACTGGGGGTTGAAGAGCTGCATTACTGCAGTGCTGGAAGTGAGCTAAGGTCAAACTGAAAGATGGATAAAACTTCTGTTTATGTTACTGGGAATGCGTGGACTGGATTTTTGACATTAAATGTTCAGTAACCACTGACCTTCTTCATCTCCTTCATCTTGTTTTTCTGCCCTAAAAATGTCTCGTGGCATAACAGCATGTAAAACACAGAGATGCAAACTGGGTAGGATGGTCCCAAATTCCAAGCACTACTCAAACATTGATGAGTGGGTGGATGCACAGACATTCTTATGACACTAGGTGCCGCTATAATAACCACAATTTGATTTTTACTCATAACCTGAACTAATTTTCTTCTTCTCCTTCATAAAAAGGTTTTGCCATTTATGAAAAATCTATGTAGTCCTAGGTTTTCTGCCAACTGGGAAAAAACAGTATAAGAATCCTTTGTAAACAATTAAATGGTTTTAAGTTTTTAAATAGTTTTTAAATGTTGCTTGCAAATCTCATTTAGTCAGAACAAGGACCAAACCCTGATCCCTTGAAAACATCCCTGTAACTCTGTCTGCCTTTATTTTTATCTTAGTAGCTGGTTTATTTCAACTGTAATAAATAAGGGATCATCATGAAATTTGGGATAGGATATGTGCAAGATGCCTTCAAATGGCAATTTAAAATTGCTGAGGAAATATACAGTATGTGTTAGAATAAGCTTTTTCCTTTTCCCATTATTTAAGTGCACTCAAATCTACAGGCCATGTGGTTTTCCATTTTTTCATAAAAATGATTTTCAGCCAGCCTTTATTATTAGAATTTCTCTGTGGACAAATACAAAGTGCATGACTGCCATTTACAAATATCAGTGTATTCTGACAAAATAGAAACTTCATCTAACTGGACCAAGTCTACCAAACCTTGACCCCTTGACCTGACACTATTGTGTGTGCAACACTTCACCACAAGATGGTAGTATCACAACATAATCAACACATGTATATCAAAAGTGATTTCATATCGATTCTAGTCTGAAATGATCTTGTGAAATAGAACATTCCTTATTCTGAATTTAATTTCTGAAAATTATGTTTTTATGTTTATAAAAACATTTGCCCCCGGTTTCACAGACAAAGCTTAAGCTATTCCTAGACTAAAATGCATGTTTGAGCTGTTTTAACTGAAAGCAACTTGTACGGACATATCTTAAAATATGTCATTTAGCTCAAGATGCACACCAGTAAGGCCTAAATCCTGGCTTAGGCTAAGCCCCTGTCTGTGAAAACCAGGCCTTGGAGTTCTTCTACTCTATATAATATAAGAGAGCTTCAAACAAGTCGAGGAAGGAGATTACTGCTACAATACTGGAGTCAAAATTTGAAAGTGTACACAAATGCGAAATGGGTAACCTATTTTCATTCACATATTGATGCAAAATACATATTGTGCGTGTGTTTCACTGATTATCCACTAGATGGCTCCCCTGACCATTTCCCAAAAGGAAGCAACAAGTGCACTTTAATATATTTGCAAAGAAAGAATAAGTTTGAGCAGAATAGAACAAAAGAATGCTACTATGATCATCACTTACTATCAATGATACAAAAATCATTCCAAGACCAAGAATTCATGCCAATTAGATGAAAGAGCAGTCTTATTTTGGATGGCCTACAAAATGAATTACTTCCCTCCTTTCTCTTCTGTTTGTGTACACTCAGAAAAGACACATTCCTCACAGGTCCACAAAAACACATTTAGAAAGCACATGCCTGACCTGAGCTAAGCATGCTTATTCTTTCTTTCTCCTCTTCACATACACACAGACATGTATTCAAACATACGGGATGCTCTTATCAGACGCCACGTGCCTGGCTGGCCTTAGCTGAAGGAGAGGCAGTCTACAAAAACAAATAGCTCTTGTCTTTTTGGCACATTCTCTAGAGCTGGCTATACAAAACAGCTGAATAGTCGATAAATAATCTTAAGACACTATTTTTGGCCTCTACTGGATCAGAGCCACACACTTTTGTTAAACAAACTCTCCTTACACTCTCTCTGAGGGGTTTGGAGTGATTAAGTACACTTAACTTGCGTCCAATTTAGCGTTTTTTTGTTGTTTTTCTAAGGGACAGAAAGGATTTAAAGTTCTGTGGACCAACTTATGCTGAGATGTTAATTATGTAACTGCATCTTTACATGACTATAACCTGTCTGATGTATTATTTTATGTGCGACACACCTTCCAAATTTGCCCTTTTAAATGATCTAACACTTGCTTCCCTAACTAACACAATTCTGCCTGAACCATAATGAAATTAATACCTCAAATAATCTCAGCATAACGTCAGAGAGGTTATTCAAAACCAACTAATCAGGTTCCAGCAGGAATGTAGAGAGAACCTGAGGTAAGGATGAGAGTTCAAGTGACCTAAGGCTTCAGTCACGAGCAGATTTCACTAGCCTAGAGGGCATTGGAAGAAACCTAAAAGCTGTCTCACAAACTACATTTACTGTAAAACAGATTCCAAAATGTTTCTTATTCAGGTGTTACACCGAACAGACCCATCAAAAGTATCAAGAAGCAACTGGTTTGCATGCTTCTGTATTTAACCTGCACAGTGCAGCGCAGGTTGGGTGTGAAGTGAAGTTGACAGTTGCACGGCTCTGAGAGCTGAGCTGCTTAATGGCTTTAGATACCAGGCGGCAACATTAAGCCCATGTGCTCTCTCTTCTTCTCTTGCTGGACTGACCTGGCTATGGTTAAGCTGAGCTGGTTTGAGACCGGTTCTTTCACAGGCCCAGAGCACCTGCATTCACTTCCACTACTGCTGCTGCCACTAGAAAAACACTGGCAGATGTCTTGGATCTCGGATGGCTCCAACAGTGTCATGGAGTGGTTGGGGCTGCGTTTGTTGTTTTGACACTCGATCATTTCAGTGTGGTCTTTTCTGTTAATGTTATGTATTATAATAGGAGTCAGTTCAGGGTTTTGTTATGCTGGAACCCTTCCCGAGTACTGAACAAAAAGTAAACTAAAACAAGGCGCTGTAGACTGATGCAATCAGTAATGTTATTGTGAATAACAGGAGAGTTATGTTGTGTGTGTGTGTGTGTGTGTATATATATATATATATATATATATACAAAAAAATTGGATGAAAAAATAATCAATAATACAAAAATAAAACAATGTAAATATATATATATTTTTTTAAATTAAAAAGTATAAAAGTCACTCGTTTTTCTAAGGAAACACTGTCCAACAGTGACACCCGCAGGTGAAGTTACAGCGGGGAATTTGCGTCTCTCGTTCCTCCCTTTATCACATAGAAATAGAGAGCAGAACCCCTAAAGCGTGCAGTGGGTTTAGTGGGGGGTAATTGAGAATGAATGGGGGAAAGTCACATGAGAGGAGGCAGTGCCTCCATCGCGCTATGATTGGATATGATCGGTTATGGTTGGACATGATTGGTTTCCGGCCTCTTTTTTTCGTTCGCGTTCTAGTTGAATCAGCCTGAATGAAGACAGTGATGGTGGTAATGGGAAGACTAATTAAAAAGTAAGTAAATAACTGTTACTTAGATATCACCGCTTTATGTCATGTCAAAATCAAACTTAAAATGGCCTGAAAACATGATGACTCAGGGTGTAAGCTTGATGACTGCTGAAAATAAATTGACTATTAAAAAGAAAAGCTGAACATTAGTTCACAAATAAAATTTAAAAAATGCATAAAAACACTAACTTGACTAAATTTATACTTTTAATTTTAGTTTAAAGGGTGGTTCATTGCGATTTCACTTTTTTAACTTTAGGTGTAATGTTGCTGCTTGAGCATAAACAGTATCTGCAAAGTTACAGCGCTGAACGTTCAATGCAAACAGAGATATTGTCTTTTAAAGTTATGGCAGTTTAACGCCTATAAAAAACGAACCCTTCTTCCCGGGTTGGTGACATCATAAAACCTGCAATTAACATAAACCCTGCACACGGGAACACGCAACAAAGTTGGCGAGGCCATGTTGCGCGAGTTGTCTACACTGGATGCGCGCGATGCGACTAGTCAAAAAATAATAGAACCATACACTAAAAAAAGAATAGAATAGAACAGCTGGATTTGCACAAATGCTATTACTGAAAGACGAAGCAGTTCCCACTTTAAAAGCAAAAGCTGCTGTTTATGGGCCCCAAACTGTAAGTATGTTTTATTGTTTGTACATGTCTTTTAAATGTATTATGTTGCTATTTTTTGGTTGCATCAAGGACGCAAACAAAGACCAACGCGTTTTTGCTTCGCTAGCCAGTTAGCTAAATTCTGTTGCATACTTCTCCAACAAACACCAACAAACGTCTATGTTCTTGCTATAAATGAAACAATACCTTTACAAAAATGCTACTACTCAGTGATGTATTCGGCTACAGTAAAGCTTTAATCAGGATAAAACTGTATATTGAAAGCTAACAAACAGCAGTAACATTTACAAGTGACAGCATATCCCCACATAGAAGGCGAAGTTCTTCAGAATTTTTGTCACCTTTAGAGAACTTTTAGGCAAAGTTGCTCAAGGACATGAGAACGTTGCCTTCTACGTGGGTGTTTTATAGAAAATAATAAAGTTTGAAGTCACCGTTATGGAGGTGAGCGTTTGCTTTAAATGGGCTCTTGATTCTTGATATTTTAACATTAGGTTTTCTCTGGCTGCTTTAACTGTGTTTCCGAAACACATTTGTTATAGCAAAAAATGCAAGACAAAGTCTGATCGGATGAATTTGATTGTTTAGTGATCCTGATTTTTTCCAGAGATTAAACTCTTAATGTTAACTGTTAGTTTTGCATTAATCTCTTAACTGTCACAATCCTGTTGGCGGGATGCCTCCCTGCCAGCACACCCATGTAGGGCCCACATGGTTTAGCCCAGATGAAATGAACATTGTTCAGAGTGCACACTACAGGCTGTTAAATGTAACAATGAATCAGTGTTGAATTTAATGAGATAATTAATTAAGTGATTATTGAGAATTATTGAAGATAGCTGCTGTTAACAAGCAGAATCAACGAAGGAAAGAGAAACAAGAGCAGAAAAAATCGAAACACTAAAATTGAGTTCAGCCACAGCCTTAGATGAAATCAGCTTTAGATAAAAGAAGACTCTCACGATCTCTCAAGATCTCAGCAGAAGAGGATTAAACAACTCCACATACAGAAGTTCTTATTGAGAATTAAGAGTTTTTTTTTGTTGATTTTTTTATTGAAATTTGTTTGGGTTTTTTATGTTACCATCATAGTGATCAATGTTTACTTTAGTTGGGTAGTTTGACTTGTCTTTGTAATGTTAGGGTTGTTCTGGCTGCTGTAACTGAGTTTGTTATAGCAAGAAAATCAAGAGAAAATGCAATTTGATGCTGTGGCTGCTTCATGATAAGAATACAATTATTTTATAGTGGCTAAGTTCACTGATCTTGTAACTGAGTTTAACATGAACAATATCTTACAATTTTTGTTTTATTGTGATTCACGTAAAGATCCAACACAGAGTTTTAAAACAGATTGTACAATAAGCACTTTAAACTACAGTGAGATTTACATACATCAAGAATCAGCCTATGAATCTCAACAATTGTGACATGCTTAATGCTACAATGCGTTCTTTTTTGCATGATGCACCCAGAATGCATTGTGGCATGAAGCATGTCACCATTGTTGAGATTCATACGCTGATTCTAGATGTCTGTGTGTGAGGAAATTTTGCTGGAGTTTTACAGTGGTTAGTGTACAATGTGTTTTAAAACACGTTTATTTCTAGAAGTCATCAAACACATACGTAACATTTTGTTCATGTAAAGCTCAGTCATTTGATCAGTGAAGCCACTATGACAATTATAATCTTATCATAAAGCAGCTGACAGTAGCTGATCACATTTTGTCTTGTCATTATTGCCATAACAAACAGCTACAACAGCCACAGAAAAACCAACACTAAAAAAGCCAAGAGTAAAACTGCCTAACTAAAGCAAAGACTGACCTCTATGGTGACATCAAACAAAACTATTATTTTCAACAAATCATCAACCTCTAAACCTCTGGTAATTCTCAATAAGAACTTCTGTAGATGTGTGTCAGAAATAGTCTGAGAAGTGAGTCTGGTTAGTGATAAGTAAGCTGGTAATGCTGTTTGTGGAGTTGTTTGATCAGATCTTGAGAGATTTAATGTCTTTTTATCTTCAGCTGATTTCATCTTAGGCTGTGGCTGAAGAAGTCGTAGTTCTTGTTGTTCCTCTGTCCTTCAGTGATTCTGTTCGTTATCATCTAATTAGCTACAACACCAATTCAGTGTTACATTTAATAGCCTGTAGTGTTCACACTGAGTAGTATTCATTTAATCTGGGCTAAACCATGTGCTAAACATGGGTGTGCTGGTTGGGAGGTGTCAGGCCAGCAGGACCGTGACAGTTAAGGGGTTAATTAACAGTTAGTTTTTTTTATAAATTCATTATACAGACAGAGTTTTGAGTTGTCTTTTAGACTCACACAGACATGAATCAGTGTATGAACCTCAACAATGGTGACAATAAACA
Organism: Megalobrama amblycephala; assembly: GCF_018812025.1. Taxonomy (NCBI): domain Eukaryota; kingdom Metazoa; phylum Chordata; class Actinopteri; order Cypriniformes; family Xenocyprididae; genus Megalobrama; species Megalobrama amblycephala. The sequence continues at coordinate 8,864,410 of NC_063047.1, forward strand.
AAAATCTTTTTTGTGACTTTAGTAGCTTGTTTTGTGATGTTCAGAGTTTATCTGAAAATCACCATTGTTGTGGTTCATACGCTGAATGTTGATGTCTGTGTGAGTCTACATGATGCTGTCTGAATAATTTCTGCACAATGATAAAAACTTTCAAAATATCAAAGCAGGACAGAATTTTATGTGTTATAGTACTACAACAACATGAACAAAATACAGCATTCAGATATCAGTGAATAAGGCCACTGTATGACGATAAAATCATCAACAAAGAGCAACCACATCCAATTAATCAGATTACTTTTTCTCACAATTTTTTTTTTTTTTTTGAAACAAATGCGCTTTAGATACACGCAGTTAAAATTAAAGTTAAGGCTACAAGGGTCAGGAGCCCAACTAAAGCAAGCACTTACCTCCGTAACGGTGACATTTATAAATTTTGATAAAACATCAACACCTCATTAAGAAGTTTTGTATGAAAGAAATAAAGTCAGAGTGGTTTGTAGTGAAGATGCTGAGATCTAGAGAGATCTGTTAGTGTTTAATGTTCTTGTTTCTGTTATCTGAGTTTTGTGAGGTTACCATTGTGCTGGAGAGTAGCACCTGTGCTTCAGTCAGTGATGATCCAGAAACATTGATATTCTGCTGCATGTTGTTTTATTTAAAGACTGCAGTAATTGTGTAGTTGCTGATGCAGTGATACAGTAGTGATGTTAGTTCACGTGTGTGTTATTGTCAGTTAATGACTTACTGCAAGAAGAAAAGGTTTTATAATAATCTAGGAAATACCTATAAAGAGCTTACCATTCAGAAATGTCCTTTAAAAACCGTGCTTGCAGAGGTTCTGCTTGACCCTCTAAATCATTACTGCTATCTGTGTCTGATTCGGGCTCAATTTGATATGGCAATATTGACGCCGTAGATACCTCAGGGATGACGTATTTTTTTAGGCCAACCCAGAAGTTAGCAGCGCACAGGTTCCCTCGTTTGAAAGCCTATGCATTTTTCCTATAGACTTTTGGAAAATCGTAAAAAATAAGCTCCGTGTTTAACAAAGGGTTATGACACACGTTTTGTCTATCAAGATAATCTTACACAAAGTTAACACAACATTTATATATTTTGAAGCCTAAATAAAGTCGTCAGATATAAAAAGCTAACAGTAGGCTATAAACGGACTACAGCACACCATGGTGGCGGATCAACGTCGTCACCACCAAGCTTCCTCAAACGTCCAACAACTTTATTTAAAAATATGCTTGGTGATTATGATCTGCTCTTTGTATGAATACTTATCCACTTTTTTTATGAGAAAATCCTGTCCAAATGTCCTGTTTGTCATGATGATGTCTAAAGTCCCCGCCAATGGAAGTAGTCCCTTTTAGCAACTTGTTAGCACCTGCTGTTTTTAAGACACAATAAAGGTTTAAAAAAAAAAATCACAAGCGGGTTATAATTGGTGTGTTTTATGTCATAGATCAAAACATGAAAATATTTAGAGGCTTTGTTAACCACAGACCTTATTTCAGGCGATTTAGCAAAAACCCATTCAAAAAACCCATAGACTTTAGCGCGATGTAACCAGAAGTCCTAAAATGCTAACTCGCTTCCAGGTTTTGCCTACAAAAACACGTCATCTCTGAGGTACTCAAGGATATTATTTATATTTCCACCAAAGCACATATAACAACTAATGGTAAGGGGCGTGGCGTTTCCGGATGCTTCAGCAAATCACAATACACTGGGCCAGCTAACCAATCTGAGCACATTGCGTATTACGGAGGGAGTGGTATCATAGAATCAGGAAGTCAAACCCAGATATTATATATTATAGGGAGACGAGAGGGTCTGTATCTCTTACAATTGGAGAAAGCGTAATGGCTAACTTAATCACGTGCGGCACCACTCAGCCTATCGCGTAATGGCAGTGACACAACATTCCCTAGTCTGCCTTCTCTTAAAAATATAAATTTTTATCAAGCTAAAATCTACATATAGTTCCCAATGAAAGTATTGCTTAGTGTAAAACATGCTGAATATTAGCAAACAGGTTGTCGATTAATTAAATAATTAGCTATTTCCCCACAAAAGCTGTTTAATCTGCATAGTGAAGCCTCTCATCCATTGACATCCATTGAAAAAATGTCCTCTGTTCTCCTTCCCTGTGTACCGCCAGAGCCGGAGCGTTAGCATTAGCCATTATGCTTTTTTGGCTAAAGGTAAACCTTCCAGTGGCTTTGGTTCAAATGACAATGGAAACAATGGTAAAAAAGTATATGAATAAAGTAAAATATATGAAAAATACAGCATTTTTTACAGACTTTTTTTTTTTTTTTTTTTTTTTTTTTTTACAGTTTTTAAGTTTACAGATGTTTCCTTTAACCCTAAAGCAACATACAATGCAACATTAAATTCAAAAGACGAGGAAAACATGCAAAAATTCAATACAGAAAATTCCTTCATATTAACACCAAACATTGGGCCCCGTTTTTACTGACTTTTCTTTGCAAAAGCTTTTATCCAAGGTGACAAACATTGCATTTTAAGTTCATTCATTCCCCAGAAATTGAACCCATGACCTTGACGTTGCCAGCACCATGCTTTTCTGTTTGAGCTACAGAAACAAAATTCACATGTATATATTTGACAGTGGCTTGTAAACCAATGCAACTCAAACTGCAATCAAAGCATACATTTTATCAGTTCTTACATTCCATGGACTTTGCTGTAGTGCAGTGCTCTACTGTTTGAGCTACAGAAACATAAAATAAAGAAATTAGAAATTATTTTTTAATCTGTCCTTTCTTTTTCCAGAAGTTAACCATCACAACAATGTTAAACAATGGGTTTGTTTGGTTTGAAAGTGTGATCTAACTTGACCTGCCTGAGATGGCTTCAAGATGTTCTATTGCAGTAACAAATATGAGGAGTTAGTCAGCTGGTGTCTATTTAGGTCACATTGTTTTATCGGTGCCCCTGATGTGACCTGGCTAATTTCCCATTGGTTACCCAGTCTAATCCTCCCCACTACAGTGGTCATACTCCCATCATGTGGCCTCCTTGTCCAGCCAGATATACCTCACCATCATCACCCAACACACTACTACATCCATCTCATCTTTTGCATTCTCTTTCCTTCTCTTACTGCTTTTTCTCTTTTCTCACTCTTTATTTGGACCGATTTTTCAATGTGAGAATAAATGCAGAAGCACTGATAAAAAGCCCAGATGGATGGAACGAGCAAAATAAAGCCCCCCATACCATTCCTTAAAATATCACAAGTTATATAAAAGACAAAAACAACATGCAAGAACAGACAGAGGATTCTGGAAAGTGCATGAGGGGAGTGAGAGTCTATAGAGAAGAGTATCTCAGTTATTCAGAATTCAGTATTACACTGATTACCTCTTTCCGAGGACATACTAAGGAAACTTCTGAGCACTTCACAAAGGCGGACATATAAAAGCTTTTCTTTGTGATTTTATCATAATTACTTCACCTGAATCTACAACAATGAGTCCTTCCCATGACTCGGTGCGATAACATCATTTAAAGGAAGTTAAGAGCATTTGCAGGGCCTCAGTGTGGTGCAAGACTGAACTGGAATAAGGTGGCAATGCCAAGATCCTTTCACTTCCTGCCCAGTCATTGGTTCAAACCTACATTAGGATCTTATCAGCATGCACTTCTTTTATCAACCTCCCACATTATACAGAGCGCAGCTGTGTAGTTCTACAGAAGTCCCACCTTAATTGGTGAGAACGCTTTATATTAGCCAAGATCTCAATTATGAAATACGCAAACGTCAGTATTACACGCAGACATTCCTGAAAGAAAAACACACACCCATATTGAAATTATGTGTGCAATATGTTTTTGTGATATTTTTCTCTAATTATCTGAGTATTTTTGTATGAGTATAAGATGTTTTCCCTGAGTAAATAAAATAAAATAAACAATTTTACAAGAATCTAATTTTGTAATATTTCTTGTTTTATTATTTTGATTTTGATTTTTTTTTTTTTAAAGAGAAAACACCTCACGGAAAATGACTCAGTCAGGTAATCACAGGTAAATTTGTCTTGGTTACTGCCAAATGCTTGCATGAGATGTTTAAACAATGTAGACACCTTGGCAAACCCAGATAGTGAGGACAAACCTCCTCATTATGATGTCGAAGCTGGTTGGCTTTGGCCAGTGATGGTCAAGAGAAGTCACCTGAATAAGTGCCATTTCTGAAGCAGCGTCCTCCGTCTTTTAGATGACTACATGTACTATGAAATCATTTACTGTAGATAAATAGGTATAGCAGAGCATTTACCAGGTTCCCCAGACAACACTCAATGAGTCATTAAACACAGCTACGCAACAAGGACCAAAGGACAGCCTCTCTGATTTGTATAACCCTTATGTAATGTGAAAGTGATGACATCTGTGATTTTACCAGGATTCTAGTATTCTGTTTAACTAAGTCACTAGACACTAGCTGTCAACGGAATACGGGTTTAGTGAAGACTCCATCATACACATCTTCACACATCTTCATACCTGACATGCACATCGTTGACACAGTTCATTTTGCCAACCACAAGATTAAAGCTTAAAAAATCTTTAAAAGATTAACACAACAGCAGTCTGACGATGTTTAGCCTGTCATCAGTTTTGAAACAGACTGTTACCTCATTCGCCCTGAAGAAACACTGAAACACTTTGTGACGTGTCTAACTCTACACTCCTTCATTCTGTGTAATAGAGGTAAAGCCTATATAGATGGATAATATGATCAAGAACTCTTACATCATAGGTGATTTATTCTGATATAGAACCATTTTGGAATAAAGGTTCTTTAAAACTGAGTCAAGAACCTTAGAGTTCTATATAGAATCCAACTGAACATTTTTTTCCCTAAGAGTCTAGATCCCTACATGCTTCAAATAACAAATATCATACAGTATATAGAGGAATACATCTGCAGAAAACTTTCTTGCTCACAAGCAATTAAAAAGTATAATTATTTAACAAATTAACTGTTGTGTTTATATATGTGTGCTAACTACATTTGTTTAAATACATCAGCGTATTTTATTTAGTGGACCAATACCGATAACATTAAAAATTATACTTATGACTTTTATCAATATGACCGCCAAAATGTTGTGCATTTCTAAGAAAAAGGCTCTAAATGGTTGCAATACATAACCAACTGTATATAAAAGTTGTTTGTCTCTCTGTATTAAGTAAATATTAGCCCATTATCATCAAATAACCTCCTGAGCACAATTAACAGCACTCCGAAAATACTCAAGAGAACAAATAAATAAGCAGAGAAATAGATATATAAATAGGCGGGCTGTTCTGCCATTGTGTGCTATCGAGAGTGCTTCCTTCTCAACACCTGCAGAGAAAAAGGAGGACATAGGGAGTGGGGAAAGAGGTGGAGAGGGGAGCAGGACAAAGGAGAGGAGGGATAAAACAATGGCAAGGCCGGCCACTGGAACTGCAACGAGACAGAGAGTCTGCCGGCCGCGACAGCCGCCCTGCCCCGGGGGCAGCCAAAAGAGCCACACAGGAAGAGGCTTCACTCCTCTGTCCAGAACACACACGACAGGGAAAGAACAATAGAGAGGAGATCCCCTCCAGAGAGAACGCATTTGATGACAGTCTATCCGAGGTCTATAGAGAAACACAAGGTTAAAGTGCAATATGGGACAATGAATGTAATTTATTGCATGCTGCAAATGATGGCTCAGCCTGAAAATATAACACAAAAACTTGTAGTGAAACTATAGGAGCATAACAGAGGCCTGGAGAACAACAGAGGACTGCTTTCTTTAATGAGAGAACATTTTATTAAAGAAACATTGTTCTCCAGTTTTTTTTTTTTTTTTTACATTGTCTCCTCAAAAACAATTCAGTGAAAAGAAAATACAGAATAAAAATGATAATAAAATGTGAGGTCCAAATAGTGTTTAAAGCATACATTTTATAAAATAACACTTTCCAATGGCAACACTAGCTGATACACAGTATTTTCATTTATGTACACATTGTTCAAAAGTTTGAGGAGGGTAAGATTTTTTAAAATGAACTATTATTAGAATTTATAATAACTATTTTGTATTTTTCCATATTTTAAAGTGTAATTTATTTCTTTGATGGCAAAACAGAATTTCCAACAGCCATTACTAGTCTTCCGCAAAAAAAAAAAAAAAAAAATGTAATAATAATAATAATTACATCTTACTGACCCCAAACTTTTAAACAGTGTATGCATGGGACTTCAGATTGTAATGAACTGTAATTATGGATTTTGTGTTTGTCACTTAGTCATTTAAATTTGCTTAAACTGTGTCCTTTGTTCTCAAAAACATGGTCTTGTACACTTGTTTTTTTATTTTCAATGTTTCATTTTTATTTATCGACAGTAAAAATCATCAAATCATCACTTTTGATGGATATGTGTGCTCAGGAAATTGCAGAAATGTCCCAAATATTTTGCTTGGGATGTAGCCTTTGCGTCAACACGAGTCAGCAGAGCTGGTCTCGAGTGACATTGGGGCTGTAGGGGTCAGATGCAATGTACTGTACTGACGTACCACATATACGCACAAATCTAGACATACACATACTAGAAACAAACACAAAGAATTGATTCATCCATTGGTAACAATGGGCTTTTCATCACCATTGTGAACCATCTCTTACTCAGCGCCATCTAGGTTTGAAGTGACTTACAAATAAAGCATGTGTTTAAAGGAAACAGAAATTCATGTCTGCGTAGCGGAAAGCAGTCTAAACCACCACTGAACGCCTGCCCCACCTGTAATCCCTTCTTTCCTGTAAAGCAACCATTTCTTATCCTGGTGGATGTTTCCCTATCACCACTTTCGTTATAGGTTCTCTGATGCCAATAGAGGAACCTGGTCACAATGAGCATTAAATGAGCATTCGTGTGTAAAGAAGCTCTGTCAGCAGCTGAGCTGGGCTGGTGACATGACAGAAACTAGATTTCCAACTACAGCTGGGGAAAAATCTTTCAGGAAGTGTCTGAGTGATGACGCTGTTAAGCCATCTGGTTCTGCTTTTGTGGCAACCACCGATGACATGCCAAGTTAAGAATGAATAATTTGAATGCAACACCCAGATATTCATTTCTCAGCCTAAAGGTACAGTATAAATGGAAAAACACCTGCACTGAAATTATGTGTGCAGAAATTCATTCAACCCTGGAGGACAATATGTGTCTGCGATACCCTCTCAGATCTAAATAATCAAAAGTACAGAAATTAAACCAGAAGTATATAAAAAGATAACCGCACATACAGATGAATATTCATGAGGTGTAATCATATCTGCGCAGTAAACAAAATGCCCTGAATGAGTTAAACTGGTGGAAATGGACAGCCTATTTACAATCTCAAACACACTGACTCATCACTATTGATTATTAGATGCATTTTTAAGTGAACAGTTACCTCAGTAAAAAAAAAAAAAAAAAAAAAAAAAGGTGAATCTTTACTACACCTGGGCTTACTGAGGATTTCTGACTAATATTTAAAAAAATGGGTGACTATTAATAAAAAAAATAATAATTATACAAAACAGCCAAACAACAGCTGTTGTTAATAAATTAAAGATACAGAAAATGTTATTGATATTAGTTATCTTTAAATGGGTAAAAAAATGATACACATACAATTTGGTGTGACTTGGTATAGCCTGTGTCAGTGTCCTGGTTAGATATATGGCTTTACTTCCATATTTGGTTTTCTAGCAATTTTAGAGTTGAAATTATTTTGTAAAATATATATCTTGTTTAAAATAACTTAAAAAAATGTTTAGTAAAAGTAAACTTCTATAATTTTTCCACACTTCTATAACTTCTGCATCTGCATCAGACATAAGACCAACCTAATGTCTGTATTCCAAAGCATTCATGAATTACAAACTTTTAAAGGATTAGTTCACATCAGAATTCAAATTTCCTGATACTCATGCACGTCATCCAAGATTCTTTCTTCAGTCGAAAAGAAATTAAGGTTTTTGAGGAAATTATTCCAGGATTTTTCTCACCAGGGTACAACTTACAAGGTCCAAATTACAGTTTCAATGCAGCTTCAAAAGGCTCTACATGTTCCCAGCTGAGGAATAAGGGTATTGTCTAGTGAAACGATCAGTCATTTTCTAAAAATAAATAAATAAATAAAAATTTGTATGCTTTTTAACCACAAATGCTCGTCTTGCACTAGCTCTGTGATGCGCCACGCATTATGTAATAACGTTGGAAAGGTCATGCCGCGTGATGTAAGCAGAAGTAATTCAGTAGGACGACAAACTCCATCTCATTTCCCCCTCCAACTTCAAAATCGTCCAAAAACATTGTTTATCCTTTTTTTGTAGAGGACTTAGTCTTTGCACGTTCGCTATGATGACACTACTTGCCTTCCGCTTACGTCACGCATGACCTTTCCAACGTCATTACTGACGTAATGTGAGCAGTGCAAGATGAGCATTTGTTTTTATTTTTTTAAGAAAATGACCAATCATTTCACTAGACAAGACCCTTATTCCTCAGCTGGCATCATGCAGAGCCCTTTGAAGCTGCATTGAAACTGCAATTTGGACCTTCAACCAGTTGTACCCTTGTGAAGTCCACTATATGGAGAAAATAATTTCATTTCGACTGAAGAAAGAAAGACATAAACATCTTGGATGACATGTGGGTAAGTAAATTATCAGGAAATTTGAATTCTGAAGTGAACTAATCCCTTAAATTCAATCTCTGCTCAAAAAGTGGGGCAACAGTAAAAAGTAATGTTCATGCAAACATAAGAGTGTTCCACATGCCATCTGGAAACCACATTAACACAAAATGGACCTGGGACATTCATTTATACTGGACAAAAAAAAAAAAAAAAAAAAAAAAAAAAGAGAGAGAGAGAGAGAGAGAGAGAGAGAGAGAGAGAGAGAGAAAGAAGAGAACATGACTTTACTTGAAGTCCACCAAACACCACTTTAACTTTTTCCTTTTTATTTTATCTGATGCAACACCACAAGCAGTTTTGGTTCCTTTAACACATGTCAGTCTTTGAACCAGTTTGTACCGGAGAGGGTTAGGAGTCCTGTGTAAACTGATAAAAGGAGCTTTGCTGTCAGTTCTACTTTGCACCCTCTGTCACTATAGAAACTCACACACACACATACACATATTGCTTCCACACAGTCTATTCACTTCAAAGTTCCCTGTTCTGAACACAGTGAAAGACAGGAAATGGGTGGGAGAGAGAGGACAATCTTGACTCAAGCATATCATACAGCACACAAGACAGACAGGACAATTGGATTAAATATTTAGCCGTAGTAAACCTAAACAAGCATGTTACCATAAAAGGAAAAAACATGGAAATTAATGCTGACAGACAAAAAAAAAAAAAAATAGTGGTTTGCTTAAACGGAAAGTTGGATGCTGCAAGCTGACAGCAAAAAACCTCTAACATTAAGCACACTGAAGCATCTGTCTTCTAACAATATCATGTTGCATGTCATTATGTTATTAAACTCCCACAGCTGCTCTAGTTCAAAGGGTTTTAATAATAGCTCACACTTCACAGGGCCTGTAACAATCATGTTTAAGTGTGTGTGTGTGTCTGTCTCTACCGTATTCACCTTCGGCAGGTGAATGTTTTACATAGGAAATTCCCTCTTGGCAGCGATGAAGCAGAGGTAGGGGGTTGAGCTCTCTGTCGTCTAGACCTTACACGACCGGCAGGTAGTCAGATGTCAGATGACGCATTCCCAGCCCATCAGAACTGGTTTGAGCCAGTATACAGCGACTGATCAGAGCATTAAGATTAACAGGCATCCACTGATCTTCCCCTCTTCCAGCCCTAATCCTAAACTATGCCAAAAGTCTGACTAAACACCTGAATGTACTAAACTACTTATCGCTGTATATCAAATGATCAAAAAATTGACACCGAGGAAGATCTAAAGAGACGAGCCCCTGTTAAAGCCTCTTATCTACACACCACAGTAATGTAATACACCTTTAACAAACACGGCTGAAACTGGTTCACGCTGGTCTGGTAAGCTGCAAAGCACAGAAATGAGCCTGAATGAAAATGAACCAGACCAAGTGGTGTCACAGGTGTGACCGTCCTGCAAACAGCCTTGTTTCACAAACGTTTTATTGTTGATGATATTATCTTTAGTACTATACAACTGAAATGGTGGGTTTTTAGGGCACACTTTGCAGTAACAGCTGTATAGTTTCCAGATTTTACACATCAATTGACACATTAATGTGTCAAATTTGATTTTGTAGAGATACTAGGACCTTAACTGCAAACAAGGCCAAATCTATTAGAGTTAACCCTTTAGCATTTCTGTAAAATTTGCCTAAAACACCTAAAAAGGCATACTCAAAGTAAACTGAATGCTGTTCTTGAACCATTTGGACTATATGCATGGTTTTGGTCTCTTTTAAAAGGTATGTGTACTGCGGGTAGTATAGTGCAACACTAACAGGTTAAAGCTGGGAACAATTCAAGGGGCCCTCAGGTCCAGGAAGATCCATGATTTCTTAATTTTATTTTATTTTTTTAAATATAATTGCCTAAAACAATGTAATTAAGCAACCCAGAGTCCTGACTGTAAATCATCCAACTCCATCCCAGACATTGTATAATAAGATGACCATGTCAGTCATTTTAAAACCATATAGTGAAGTCAAGAAAGAGAAGAGTCAAAATGTTTAGTTAATAATTTATTATACAAATAATGAAAAATAATATTGTGAAAAATGCATTAACTGGTGTTATTATAATATTGTGACGAATAAATAAGTGGTCATTGAGTGTTAATATCACAATATCAAAGTGGCATAGAGACAAGGCATAATGTTTATAGGCAGTTTTCAGGCAATTACTTCTGTCTCCAATCACAGTTCTTGTGCACCAACAAATGCACCTATAAGGTGCAGTAGTCCGTGATAAAGTCCATTTTTAAAATGCATAGTTAACGAGGAACAATTTCGCGCGTCTTCATGTTATGATGCACGAGATGATTCCTTCACCCTGAGCTCCTCTACAGCTTCAGAAACTGTGCGTCCCGTCCTTCATGTCTTGTGTCAATGGGCTCGTGTCATTGACGAGACTTTCCTTCATGTCCGTGTGGTCCTTTCTCGTCCACTCTAGACGTGTCCGTCATCGCCAGGTTGTAAATGACACCGGCAGTCTGAAATGAACGACCCTGCAGCCGCGGGTCATAGCGTGAAGACGCTCAACGCAGCTTCAGAAAGTGTCGGACCATCCCCGCGATCCGCAGGAACTTATCCTTCTTCCTCTGCTTGAGAGCCATCAGAGCTTTGGCCGTCTCTTCGGGGTCTTGCGCGAAGGAGAAGATGCTTCTCACTCTCTCCTCGGCTTTCATGTCTCCCGTTTTCTGGAAGAGTCTCATGAGCGCGTCCTGGTTGACGTTCTCGAAGATGTTCGCCACCGCTCGCTTGCGGTGCGCTGTGTCAAACTTGTTGCCGTGGATCGAAGGGCAGACCCGGCGAGATTCTGAGTACATGTCGGTCGACATTTTGCGGCTTTTGTGTTGTTTAGCTGCGCTGGAGACGCCAACTTGACCAGAGCTGAGCCGCTTTGATGGCTGTGAAAAGAGTGAGGAGTTAACAGTGACGGTTAGCTTTTTATAGAGCGACCGCTCAGATCCTGCTTACGGAGATGACATCACCCGCGCTGCCTCCATGGAGAAACGCCTTCAGATGCTATTTCGCCAACATGCCACTAGCTTCGGAAATGCCAGTAATTATGGATGAGAGCGCTGACGGCATACATGCGCAAGGGTTATCTCATAGATCTGTGCAGTTGCAACCTATTGAGTTTTTTTCTACCTGACCTGACCCCATATTAGATAATAGTTTTGACTTGAATAAAACCAGTTGATTTACATTTTTTTTTTTTTTTTTTTTTCACGTGAAGCACATTTTGTAGGATTTTGGAAGTGTGAGAACCCTAAAATCTGGTGTAGATTCTAGTGCCCAATGCAAGATTACATGACCTCACCAACTAATATATATATATATATATATATATATATATATATATATATATATATATATATATATATATAACTACCATTCAAATGTTTGGTGTCAGTGAGATTGTTGGTAAAGAAATTAATTTATTCAGCATGGACACATTAAATTGACGGAATTAAAATGACAGAAGAATTCTACATTGTTACAAAACTTCTATTTCAAATAAATGTTGTTTTTGAACTTCCTATGCATCAAGGAATGAAAGAATGAAGAAAAAACATCAGACCCGAAACTTTTGACCTATACTGCAATTACCCAAAGGTAGTGTATTTATCCTTTAGTCATAGGACTAAAAATATATAAATATAAATATATTTACTAGAGAACAAAATGGGGGTTCACATTTGGTTGCATTGTATTTTGTGTTTACATGAGTGCACTTGTTAAATGGAGATGGAGAATACATAAATAATATTCTCCATTTTAAAATACAGTGTCATTGTATTGTTAAATGGTCATTTGATACAAAATGTTCTTGTTTGCGAACACTTTAAATTACTGTACTGTAGTGTCGTGACAAAAAGTCACTTGACTCTTGTCAGAATTCTGAATAATTATGGTGTCATCAGTCATCACAATGGTGTTCTAATTAGGTGTAATTAACTGTATTGACCTGTATAACCAATTCTTTTATAACTATGCCACGGATTATGTAATATTCATATGATTGTTTAAAAGACTAATGCAAGTATCATGTATATTATTACATTGTACATAGTGTAGTTGTACAGCCATCTAGCCTGTAAACGGACAGTAGAATTCATCTTTGTGTCTTCTTTTTTATTATGTAAAACTAAGATATGGTTGGGAACTTTTAAAAATAGAAAGGCTTTCCAGTAAAAACTCTAACTATAGTTGACTATAAACATCTGTTTTCAACATTTTCTATTTTTCTTAGCTGTAATGGAATGATAATTGCTAAATCATTGACGACTTTTTCAAATAACACAGCTAGGAGCTAATTTTAGCATTCTGTGAGTAACTCCATATAAACAAGACTCGCCAAACACATTCCTATGCTTTCTGTTTACTCTCTTTCTGATTTGCTGTTGAGAAATTCCCTTTGAACCTTCATTGAAATCATGGTGGAAAACAAGCAAGTCAGACAAAGGAATCTCCAAAATACCAAGTTCCGTAGTGACATATTATTTGGCCCCCAGAGACCCCTTCAAAAATGTGCCTTTGTTGCAATAATCTTGTGGAATGCCTGTTACTTGGCATCCATTGTGAGTCTGGCGCGAAACAGGATACCTGTCTTTCTCAGGCTGGCACAGTTATGACTGGAGTCAAGGAGGATGGGAAATGTGCAGAAAGAGACGCCAGGAACATGTCATAAATATAAGCAGAGGGTTCTCCGGAGTCTTGCACACAGAACACAATATGACCTTTTGACAGGAAAAAAGGAAGCATTGGATTGAGAGCCAGGTCCTGCCCTCTCAAACACAAGCTGAGTGTACTTTATCAATCCTAACAATGGGAAAAGTAAATTTATCTCAGGTCAAAGGTCGCATCAGCTGGTCTGTCTGAAGGATAAAGAGTTCCCTCCGCTGCACACGCCTGGAGCCAGTAACTGATTTAAAAGAGTAAACCCACTTAACACGAAGTGAGAACCCATACTGACACAGACATTACTGTACTCATTTGAATTAGAGAAAAAATTGTGCACATACATGGAGTAAGTGTGGTTTTTGCATTCAAAATTATAAAAATTTACATAAGAAATTAAGTTTTAATTCTGTGTTTTAAAGGATTAGTTCACTTTAAAATGAAAATTACCCCAAGCTTTACTCACCCTCAAGCCATCCCAGTTGTATACGTCTTCTTTCTGATGAACACAATCTGAGGTATATTGAAGGTGATAGAGAGGATTTTTTCGTCGACTGAGAATCCAAAGACTGTTACTGAGTGTTTTAAATGAGCGCATGTGTAAGAACAGCCCCCCTCCTTCACAGCTCACTTCAAAGGAACGCCTCCCAAAACTCGTGCACGAGTATTGGAACACGAGTGTTTACCACCGGCATTCACTGTGTCGTGTTTTTTGGATTCATTATGTCGGACTCACCGCAGGTAACTCATAATCTGCAGTTGTTACTCCTGTCTCGACACAAAAACACTGCATGCGGCGCCTGTAGAATGTGGAAAGTTACTGGAGTGCGCAGCCGCGCTCGTCTCTCACAAGGAACGTCACGGCAGTGATTGACAAGCCAGAGGGCCAATCGTTTATGCGATTGGCTGATGTTTTTAAGGCCCTACCTCGTGCACAGATGATGTATATTAATATTATTCCTTTCAGTGCACCTAATAAATAGTCTTTTATCCATTAGTAAAGACAGTTTCAAGTAATATTGCAAAAATGTATAAAACAAAACATCCTCTTTAGCACCTTTAATAATATCCTGACGCATCCAAGCTTTATAATGGCAGTGAACAGGACCAATGAGTATGAAGCTCAAGAAAGTGCATCCATCCATTATAAACGTACTCCACATGCCTCCGGGGGAATAATAAAGGCCTTCTGAAGCAAAGCGATATGTTTGTGCAAGAAAAATATCCATATTTAACAAGTTTAACTAATTTAACCAGACCGCCTTCCATATTCAACTTACAAAGAAAGTGTAACGCCTCTCACAGTTCAAAACGCTTACGCTACGTCCTACACCTTCTATATTCAACTTACAAAACGCAACGTCAGTTACGCTTTTTTTTTAAAGTTGAATACGGAAGGCAGTCTGGCTATTTTACTTTATAACTTGTTAAATATGATTATTTTTCTTACACAAACACATCACTTCGCTTCAGAAGGCCTTTATTAACCCCCTGGAGCTGTGTGGAGTACATTTATGATGGATGGATGGATGGATGCACTTTCTTGAGCTTCATATTCATTGGTCCCATTCACTTCAATTATAAAGCTTGGATGCATCAGGATATTTATTAATATAACTCTTATTGTGTTCATCAGAAAGAAGAAAGTCATATACACCTAGGATGGCTTGAGGGTGAGTGAATATTGAGGTAATTTTCATTTCAAAGTGAACTATTAATCTGTAACTAATTAAAATCTGAAATAAAATGTAAATTAATAAATAAATAATAAATAAACTCCTAAAATCTTCTTCATAGAGACCTTCTGACGACACTGCCAGTTTGTTATTTGCTATCCATTTTCAAGCCCATAAAACTTCAAAGCAGAGAAGTAAGCACTGAAAGCAATAAAGTAGATGAAAATGAAGTAGTTTTACACATGAAGACATTTAATTTACTTTGCTGTTTGCACTGACGTTATGCGATTTGCAGTCAAACACAATAAATGTTCAAAATGGAGATCAGAATTGCCATGTTAACAGAATTGTCGCTAAACTGCACAGATTTATTGTGTGTCTAGAATCATCACTTCATTATTTACTATTTTCAGCTTTCATTTCTGTAGAGAATGATGTCATGCAACAAAACAAACAGTGACACATTGATCACTGTATGTAAGGATTACTGAATAGCAAAAACCAAAGGAAGCAGCTGTGAAGATGTTTCTTTCTCTTTTTTTTTAAATAGCATTTACCTCAGTGTGTTGCATGAAGTAAAGAATGTTGTGCTTTGTTTTCGTCCCTTCCTGCATGCTTTGCTTAACTCAGCACTGTGGGGCCAGAGTCTTCATCTTGTCGGATATGACAACATTTGTCCTGGGAGCAGATGACTTGATGAGCTGCAGTAGACCTACATAGCACATTACCAAACTTCATCTAACTTTTAAACTCTGACTATGAATTATTGATCAAGTGTTGTAATGCGGTCATCGTCATCATTTTAGTTTTGCCTATGAGAAAAGTCTGAAACAAGAAAACACATTGAGACTCTTCTTAGAAACAAAGATTTTATAGTGCACAATAAATATGAAGATTCATTTCACTACAATAACTCAGACATGAAATGTCAGCCATTCTATGCAGATTGGAAGTTTAGCCTGATGCATTACCTTGTTTGTCTTAGAGAGGGAAAAAAGAACAATGATAGTGTAATTGAATATACAAGCATTTTAACAGTTTTGATAAGTCTGTTTAAAATGCATGTTTCATTGTTTATTTGCAAAACTGGGTTGTCATATTTTGTGAACTGTAACTGAATAAACTCTAATATATCAAATGTAAACATGCATACTCAGCAACACACATTGTGAAAAAACCTTTGACACAATTCTCAGAAACATTAGCACCGTTGCTATAATAGTGGTTGTGTAATAACATCAGGGCACTGCAGTCAAATCTGCACACCGAGGAATGTCTGTGGCAGGAGATCCCAGTTTAATTAAAGGACTTGTTTTTAATAGTATCAATTGCATCCGCATGTAGAGCTTATTTGAACATACTGTCCATGTTCAAGTCAGTTTTTTCCCCCCAACAACTTTCAACAACAATGACAGTGAAACAATTCTAAACTTATTAGATTAGTAAAAATTTAAAAATCTTAAGTGTTTTTTAAAGGTCAGATTTCAGGTCATACTATTATGGAAATTGGAACTGAATTTCGCAACTACTCAAACCACAGGCCTCAGTCATTCCAAGCCCACAACTATGCAGCTTAATCTAATAGCTCAGCATTTGTTATAGCTCACAAACTCACAAATTGCACCTTTTAATCATGCCTGCTGGAGGCCGTTTACAGGAAGATGTGAGGTTAACGGTAATCATCTTTTATGACAGCCCGATTCCGGGACTCAAGTGCTGTGTTTTGAAATCAGTTTTGGCATTGTGCTTCATGAATCCACAAAAAAAGACAAATAGCTGGCTTTTAAGAGTTTTTTTTTTTTTTTTTTTAAACAACCAGTCATGTAAAGAGATGAACCATCATTAATAGCAAAACCATGATCAGCATGGAAAGGCAACTTCTTAAGAAAAGCAATTAAACAGGCATCTAACTCCAAAGGAACTATGGTTGGTAGTCTGCCAGTACTGCTAAATCTTGGCCCAAATACCATTCACATTCCCCTGTTGTCTTTGCCTGGCCAAAACGACTTTGGAACCGGAAAAATCCTGACCATATTAAGAGAGAAAAGACACTGAAGGTAATATTACTCTGAAGTAAACAATATCTTATTAAAATGGTTCACATTCACTCTTTTGATCCCCTCAAAATGTCTAAACCTCATAAAAGGATGCCTATTAAAAAGAAAGCCTATAGGATTTGCCATTTATTAACTCTATTAACTATTTTCAGAATTTGATATTTGTTGTTATTGTTGTTTTTATTTAATCTTAATTAAATAAATTATTACCAACAAAATAAATAAAAAAAGGTTTCCCACAAATCAGCAAACAGCTGATTTCTAAGAGCCATATAAGAAGAAAAAAAATGGTGTTTTGGTAAATCATAATTATGACAAAAATGTAAATTATTAGAGATAAAGTTATAATTATTATTAAAAAATGCCAAAATTCTAAGATAACAAGTAGAAATTATGACAAAATTGTTTCTCTTTTCATAATTTTGACTTATGTCATAATATTGCTCTCTCATAATTTTTTGTTGTTGTTGTTGTTGTTAATTGGTTTTTTTTGGGGGGGGGGGTGTAATTGTTAATGAAATTATGGGAATTGATTGGATTGTAAAATGTAATCATTATATGCATTTATTAAACCAATGCTTCTTAGAGGAAGAGCAAGTTATTAGCCTGGATGCCAGCCGAACTTAGCCCCGCCCACAACATTTTGAGGTCGGGGAGTTCGGTCTGGACTCGATCCGTAGAGGAGTAATTATGCCCGAACAGAAACTGTTCGGACCAATCACATTGTCAGGGCGATGATTGACAGATTATCACCAGAAACGTAATCATCCACGTCATCAAAGAGCGCTTGGGGAGTTTGATTGACAAGCGATCTAACCAATCAGAACGCCGCATCCGCCATTTTGTTCGACAAAGCAGTCAGGAGTTAGAAGATTAACCTCGGTGGAGTTAAACTTGAAAAATTGTGCATATTGACGTCTTTCCGCGTTTGAAACAACATTCATTCTCATGTTCATTCATGTTTATTTGATGCTATAAATGGACTAGTAGGAAGAGATGATCGGTTAACGAGCCTCTTGAGCTGAGGCGCTACAGCAATCTGTCACGATCATGGTCACAACCCATTAAAGAGCCACAAAACGGTTTTTATTGTTTGAATTTTTTTAATAACTACACAGTTTGAAAGCTGGGACTTTGTTTAATATCATAAGTAACCTGCTCTGTCTCGTCTGTCGATGTGTTGTCACTCAGTTTCCTCTTTGCTCCGCGATGTATTTTCCACTCTGTGTGCGTGACAGCGCCACGGCTTGTCGGACAAAGCAACAAAAGGTCAATTAGTTTACAACAATGATGGCTGTTGAAGAACTGAGATGTGTAGATTCCGCCATCGCGTCCGTTATCGACAGCGCATTAATTTTAAAAAAGAACAGAGGACCGCGATCAAGGCATTTGTCGATGGGAAAGATGTCTTTGCCGTCCTTCCTACGGGATTCGGCAAAAGTTTGATTTGTCAGCTGGCCCCGATGGTCGCTAAGAAGAGTTCTGTTGACAACTATGCGTCGCTCAACATACGTCACTTACTCTGTAGCTCTGATTGGTTGTAGGTCTATCCAATTGAGGTCTTTCCTGGATCGGTTGAAATACGCCCCCATAATCAAAGCCCAATGGAGCAGTATCAGACTCATATTCGAACTAGAATTGAGTATGGCCACGTCAGGCTAACAAGTTATTCAATTTTGACTACAAATTACTAAAAATATATATTTTTAAATAACATGCACTTATGAATTAAATGACACTAAAACCAGGAACATGCATTATGAAAGCAACCCATTAATTTTGATTTCACGCTGACTTCAGAGTTAATATGAGAGGGACAGCCATATTATTGGATCTGTTGGAGAAAGCTTAAAATGTTTCTGGAATAATCCATAATGATTTTTAGACAAAAAGTATAACAACTGATTAATCCTCTTTTCTCAGAGTTTGCATAACCCACACATAACTACCAGAGAGGGTGTATAATTGGTCAGAACACACTAGAGTGGCCACTGGCACACTACCAAGAGCGACAGCTTGTGTTTCCTCACACTTCCACACACGCTCGGCATCCAGGGACAGGCCCGAGCATGAAGATTACATGAGTCATCAGCACTGCTCCCACACAGGCACCCAGGCGGCATTACGCACTAAACTAGCCAGAACCGGCTAAAGCACCACCCATTCCCTATCTCACAGTGCCTTGCTCACTGTTTCTGTTCCCCTATCTCTCTTGTTCTTTCAACCACTCTTTTCATTAAGCGTGCTATCTTAAAGTCAGATGACTTGCAGACCCCGTGTGTCCTCACCAGCCGATCTGAGTTAGCACCGTGAGCCATAGCTTGCTAAGACAACTTTTTCTCTCCCTCTCCCTGGGTGGTTTCAGTGTCCTGTTCCATGAAGCCCCTCGCTTCCTTGAATCTCTCACACCACGAGCCGTTTGCTCTGTACTAAGTGTTCTGATCGCCTTTCTAATTGCTCTGGATCATGAAGTGGTTATAGGTGGATATAGTTGCTTCAGGACAGCAACAATGTTGTTCATCCATAAAGTACAATGGATCTTTATCACCATGTCCTAGAGCAAACTGTTATAAATTATTGTCTGTTTACTCACAACTGACAATAAAACTTGCAGGAATATTCTGGGTTAAGCTCCATTTGCAGCATCTGTGACATCACTGTCAATTACCACAGACAATCGTTTAATGTAATGATCAGTGTGATGTGTGTGCAGGACAGTCATTCTATCTCCATAGTGAACTACACCACGGTCACACGACACCACCACTAAGCTTCAGTCTTTATGTAATGACATTTTCACTGATAGTTTGAATTAGAATAGTTTGTAAGAGAGCAATTACAAGCATAACGAGGCTTTAAAAGTGGACTGAGCTTTACCTGTTTGGTGTGATGGCATTCAACGTCGCCGACAGCCTCTGTAGTCCGATTTAGCCACTTGTTAGCAAACATCATTTTCAAGATATGTAAAAAAAAATCACAAGTAGGTTAATACTGATGTATTTTACGCTGTACAATAAAATGTGAACGCATCTTGAGCTTGTGTTAACCACAAACTGTATTTCAGCTATTTCACCAAAAACCCACTGGAACCGGAAGTTTTAAAATGCTAACTCATTTCCAAGTTTTGGCCTACAAATATATGTACAAAAGACAAAATAAGATATTTTGAAGAACACGGATAACCAAACATTTGATGGGCCCCATTGACTTCCATAGTATGGGAAAAAAAAAAATACTACGGAAGTCAATGGGCCCGCATCAACTGTTTGGTTATCCATGTTCTTCAAAATATCTTATTTTGTCTTCAGCAGAAGAAAGAAATTCATACAGGTTTGTAACAACTTGAGGGTGAGTCAATGATGACAGAATTTTCACTTTTGGGTGAACTATCCCTTAAATAGCATGAGAGTTTGGCCAAATGGCAGAAAAAACTGGGCGCCCACATTAGTAAACTGTCTTTTGTCTGTCACAATATGAGGTACCTGGTCACGTGATCCGTCAAAAATCAATCTAATATGCTGACTTTGTTCTCAATGAAACATTTCTCTGTATTATCAATGTTGAAAACAGATGCGCTGCTTAATATTTTTGTGGAAACTCTGATACAGTTTTTCTGGATCTGGAAAGTTCAAAAGAACATTTATTGAAATAATTTGTAACATAAATATTTTTACTGTGTCCTTTGGTCAATTTAAAGCATCCTTGCTGAATAAAAGTATTAATTTCTTTAAAAGAATTTACTGACTTTTTAACGGTAGTCTATATCATACACACACACACACACACACACACACACATATATATATATATATATATATATATATATATATATATATATATATATATATATATATATACACACACACACACACACACACACACTGTATATATTTTTAAAAAATCTTTTGTTTTTCAATTATGCACTATTGTAAAAAGCTTTTTTTATAAACTGTGGAATGAATTATTTCATTATTATAAAACGAATTAAAAAAAAAATAATCTGTGGAACATCATAACTGCTACTGTTTCTTATCACGGCTTTGGAGACTCATTGTGTTGTAAACACTACCAGCAGTGTTTACACTGTATATGGTTACAGAAGAGCGTTGTCATGGTATCTGGTCTCAGTGAGCCACTGTCCCCATGACAGTATAAACGTGGGAGAACGGAAGCATGCCCAAATATAACTTAGATAAAGCATGTGTTGACTTTGAAAATAGTTTGGCGCACTCATTCTTAATTTGTGCTCTTAAATTACAAACGGGAAACTCACACAAATGTAACAGGTTGTCACAGTCACAAACGCAGAGCATGTTTTGAGAGCAAACTGCGTCATAGTGCGGCCACACTGACAAACATTGTCCAAATGATCCTCATTAGCGATGAGTAAACCGTGACTCCTGCTGCCAATGTAAGCTAATGTAAGATTAGCAGTAGCCTATCGCCGAAGGCCTTGCAGTTGGTGTCCTCATACTGTTGTCCAAACAGGAAAGCATTTACACGGGCAGAGAATTTCTTCTTAAACCTTGTGGTACAGGGTATTTTATTTTTGTTTGTTTTACGAGAAACTGGCAGACACACTGACCTATTGCGGCGCTTCCTGAGATTGTGGACGCAAGTGTGAGATCTTGCTTATTTTAGATGGAAATCTAAACTGTTGTTCTGTTGGTTCCTCGGCGCCGGATTCCCATAATTACTGAAACTAAAATATATTAAAGCTATAGGAATACAAATAAAATATATATTTTTAAATTCAAACCACTAAACGTTCTAAAATTAAACTGAAATGTAAAGCATTTCAAAAAACTGAAAATTATTATTATTATTAGGTTTATTTATTTATTATTATTTTTTTCATTTTGGTATAAGATTTTATAAAATTTTCACCATGTGTTTATTCATCTAATTTATTTACTTTTGTTAATGGAACTATGTGAAATATAAGTAAGGGGAAAATATGAAGAGTTTGGTTCCAAAACGCAATAAATCCATTTTCATTCATTTAAAAAAATGTGTTTTCTTTACCAAGCGGCAAGATGAAAACCACTATTTTCTGTTTCAAACTTTCACATAGCACCTTTTGGTTATAAAAACATTAAAAATTCAAATCTAGATTTTGATTTTCAAAGGTTTATTATAAAAACCGATTCTTTTTTTCCCCCAAAATACAATAAATCCATGACACGTTTTTTTTTTTGTTTTTTTTCAAAATGCAATTAATCCACCAATATAAAAGTTATTTTTCATATTGAAAAAACACAACAAAGTAAGTTGATTCACATATATAAGAGCCTCTGAACTTTGTCAATACTAATCTTATATACAGGCATTTGACTAAAAATACATTAAGTCGTCGCTCCCAAAAGGCATTCAACGGGTTATCTTGTTAATGTTATAAATTAATTAGTATGTCTGTCATTACCGATTAAAGAGTATCTGGCGCCACCGCACGGTTAAAATAAACACATTTGCCGAGTACATTGATATTAAAAACGGCTTTTAAAAACTGTCCATGATTCAGTTTTGTGGACCGCGACAGAAGTTTGATGCTGTTGTGGAACAAGCAACAGCTTTACTTAAATGATTACATTTCGATGACTTACGTTTCTTCCCCACCACAGGTTCATCAATGCCGTCAAAATGATTAATTTTACTGTTTTTGTTAATCACAAAGTACAAAGCAGATAGGAAAACTAGAATGCCGGGTGTATTCAGAGCGCCGCCATTACTGTTTACAATGGGTGGAATGGTGCGCTGTGATTGGTTGAGCGGATATATCGCGTTCTGCAGAGAAAGGAGACTGGCGTTTGTCGCGGTTTGGAAAGAAAGGGAGAAAACATGACAGAATAACACGACGGATATCGCATTTTACGCAAAAAATAATATGTTCCTTATGCTTTTTCCTGGACATTTTTTTTTCTTTTATATATTTTCATTTATAGCCTATATTTAACTGGTTACATCTAAATCACCTCTGCCAGCTTTTGACCTGTAATATTTGAAGAGTGTCAAACAAAGGTGTTTAGGTTATGAACAAACATTTGACAGAACCCCTTTCTGTTTGTCCAAAGTAGTGTTTTGGCATGGGCCTGTTATTATTAAGTAACATAGGAAACGGCTGACAGGGTGTGGGTTGTTGGTCAAAGCCTTTTGGCAGGCAGGGGATTGCAGCCTTCCTCGACCTTGTTCCCTGGCCAGGATGAACAATAACATACTGGCATGCGGGCTCCAGGCTCTTCTTTCTCTTTCTCTTTTGGCTGTCTACCAAAGAGATCTCTACCGTCATGGTCAGGTCATTGGAGAGAGACAGAAAGAGAGTGAGACAGACTGACAAGCTTTCGGAAATTAGCCTCGAGCCACTGAAGTATATTTGAAGTCTATTAGTTTTTTCTTAAAGGATCAGATTTTCCTCAAATAAAATTAATGTTTATTATATATTTATTAGTTTAAAACATCTACTGAACTTTGATCTATATCAAATTTCAGTAGCCCTTCAGTTTAACTCAACCAAAAAAGGGGGATATAACATTTAACTGCAATTAACCCCTATGTCTCGACTGTACTATTGCAGCACCCAGTGCTCCTTTCTGCTGAGTGCCCTACTCAAATTAGCTTGAGAAAGAATAGTTTAATTGGGTTTAATATGGGTGCCTGGAGCGGGCACTGTGCAGTGAATGGAAAACAAAGCCTGGTATGTCAGCAGCTTTGAACCAGTCACTAAAAAAGGAATCAGTCTTGCAGATGATTTAACTAACCAGAAGAGCCTTGGATACTCATCAGAAGCGCAGACAATGGGGGAAGCAGGTCATTGAGGTAATATCAGTAGAAATACACACAGCAAATGTTCATCCAAGTGGTAACGCAGTTAGAGACTGCAAACTTAATTAAACACAAATCCAAAAACAAAGGATGACCTACTGTATAGAAATAATATGTATAAAAGAGTCACGCATGTCATTTGTGCCATTTGTTGTGGTTGTAGCTTATCATTTATCCATAACACAACCATCAAAAGGCACTATTTCAGCTTGCTGTTCCATTTCATGTATGCAAACTTTCTTGCATGTGCACAGTATGCAAAAATTTGAATGCCAACTCATTTTCCTCACAGACAAGCACAGTATACATTATCATGGACTTCATGTATGCAGTATTATATGTAACAGCGTTGTTCCAAAAAGAGAAATACATGGTAAGTATAAAACAGATCAAGCAAACAATAAGTCACTTTTACCAGATACACACATAGACAGTGAATGAGACGTTTGGACAGTATAATAAATAATAATAAAACAAGCCGCAGACATCATATTAATAAGTTTAAAAGCAATTACATCATCTAAAAGCTGACATCTGAGAGATGAGATCCATCACTTAATCTCTATAAAACTTAAAAGAGAGAAGACTAAACAAATCACATAAAATGTCTGCTCTTCTCTTTTCCTTTTTATAGAAGTTTTCCTTCATCATTGACTGGAGGGAGATGTAGAAAGACAAAAACAGACTAAGAAATTAAACATGGCTGTTTCCACTGGAGAATTGAAAGGTGAATTTCAAAGATTTCTCATGGCATGAGATAATTATTTTATACATGGAAAAACAGTCTACTGTTTTTGCATAAACTTATGCATCCAATTTCACACACACACACACACACACACACACACAGTATTAATTGCTACTAACAATAAAGAGTTAAGAATCTGCAAGGTAAGTGCAAACAGTGGTCATGGAAAGCCCTCTTGTGGCCACAACTGTTTCTGTTTTTAGGATTTAGCAACAGAACGCATTATTGTGCCCAGAAAAAGAAAAACAATTATGTAAACACTCAGAAAGAGCACATAGGCTAGTTATTAAATGGGATGTAACATCTGTTCCCTTTCAGTCGGTCACGTTCGACGTATGTCAGTAGGCCTAGTGACCGACGAATTGATATCCCAATTCGTCGGTCACTACTGACATACGTCTCCGTTCCCTCCTTCAGGGAACGAGGGTTACATACGTAACCGAGACGTTGTTTATTTGATTTCTTTTAGTCACAAGAAATGTAAAAAATGACCGTTTATATCTTGACATTGAGCAGTTTGCGGACAGTGCCACCAAGTGGTCAGTAATTACTCTTACACTCAAAAGATCTCTCTAAAAATGTTCACACAAGGAGACAAAAGGTTGCAAAAGAAGTTTACACCTTCAGACCCTGCGGCCAGCACAATGGACATCACATGTTTTTTTGTTTAAACCAATAAGATTTTGTTTTTATAATACTAAGTAGCCTATTGCCTGGTTACTGATTGGTCCCTGATCAACCAATCACAATGAAAGCATGACCCATAACTTAAATGATTGAAATTCATGGAATCACATAAGACATGCATGGCTAACTAACTAGATAGGAGGTGGAGGAGCTTCTTTTTTAACTTTTATATGCAGACTTATGTTCACGGAAGCATCATCAACTTTTATTATTCTTCATAGTAACAAGTGATAATATTCAAAGTTGATTTGAAGATCTTCAGAGCTGTAGAACACGTTTGTTTGTTTTTTAAGTTTCACAATGGGTTTAATAAAATGTATTATTAATATGATTTTATGTCTTCAATGTTGTGAACATAAACTGTCTTTCTGTCTTTCTGTTTTTAGTTTTAGTGAAAAACAAGAACAGTGAATATGAAATGAGTGAATACACAGCAACACACACACACACACACACACACACACACACACACACAGACACACACACACACAAACTCAGATTCACAAAAATAATTAAATGAGTTTTTTTTTTTTTTTGTTACAGTGTTCTTCTCAAAATCATCAATGCTAGTTCACATACTGTGTTTAAACTCTAGCTCAAAAGTATGGTTAAAATATACTGAATTTTTGTTGCTTCAGTCCTGGTGTCCATTGTGGTGGACATGAAAAATGAGTTTGTTCAAATGTTGTATTTAGACTGTTTTATACATTGGAGATGAGCCAATATCTTTATCGCTCAGTGGAAAAAATTCAGGTCTGAGGGGAAACTGAACAGTCCTGGCAGGACTGTCCTGCAGATACTGATATCTGTAAAACGCTCAACTTGTAAAAAAAAAAAGTGTTATACATTCAGCTTTGCCAAGTTATTCTTTGTTTATAATTTTACTAAACAATACAATTATTAGACAGAGGAACAAAATGGTCCACAGTCTAGAGCTGCATGAGTTTGCGAAAGCATTTGGCAGGTCAAATACTGCTGTTACTCAGGGAAAGAATGTGGAAACATGATTTTCAGAGGTCTCAAGCAGGTTTTTGCATGCCTTCTCCAACTGATAATTATCTTTACGTGGTTTAGCTATAACTCAAAATCCTTGATGAACACAGTATCATCCTGCACAAGTGCTTAGAATTACCAAAGGTTGTTAGATTCATGTGGACTTTATGATAACAGTTAATTACTAACAGTTAATTTTTCCATATATTACTTAAAAATACAACTACTAAAGATACTGCAATATAGTTTTCTATTGGAAGCCACAACATTTCATAATGAGGCCTTGTAAGCCTGTGAGGAGCTGTAAAAACATTTAAGTACAGTGTGGCAATAGTTCATGCAATGCTTTAAATCTTCTCATGCTTTTACATCATGTCCTATTCGAATATGTCCAAATTTGTTTCTTAATTCAATGGGGGCAGCACGTCCAAAAAACAAAAAACGATCTCAATATCTTTGTTGAAAATAATCTGCTGCAACACAACCAAAGCTACAAACATACTATCATTTGAAAATCTGGGGTCAGTAAGATTTTTTTTCAAAGAAATTAATATTTTTATTTGGCAATGATGCAAGGGATAGTCGTTTCTAATAAATTCTGTTTTTTTTTTCTTTCTTTTGTTAATCAAAGAATCCAGAATAAAATGTATCAGTGTTTCCACAAAAATATTATGCAGCACAACCGTTTTAAATGTTCATAATAATAAGAAATGTTTTGTGAACACCAATATTAGAATGATTTCTGAAGGATCATGTGACTCTGAATACTGGAGTATTGATGCTGAAAATTCAACTTTGCCATCACAGAAACGAGTTACATTTTAAAATATTTAATTTTTTAAATTGTAACAAAATTTCACCTTTTTTTCTGTATTTTTGATCAAATAAATGCAGCCTTAGTTATCATAAGTATGGGAGGGAGCAAATACGTATTTCAATGTTTTTTGCACTCGCCCAAGAAACTGCATTCGCTCGCAAAGAACTCAAAGTTTTGCAAGCGAATACAAAGTTTTTGGGGAAAAACGCAATAATTTTTCCTCACTCATATTTTTTTCCCTTCATCATGTTCCTTTAGGGGCTTCATACATAAGAGACTTATTTCAAAAACATTGAAAATCTTACTGACTCCAAACATTTGAACAGTAGTGTTTGTAACGCGTGTAACACTTTCATACTAAGGATATGAACGTTGACAGTGTCAATATTGTTTACAAATCCTTTCAGGTCCTTTGGGGAGTGATGAATATCTTACCTAAAGCAACAAGGTTTGATTTACATATGATACAGCTTTATCTACCAGATCTCAATCACACACAAGTTAAGATCCATGACAGAACAGACAATGAGCAATAGGTCACATAAGGACAGAGAGCAGGAGGAGGCAAGGGAAGAGAGAAAAGGCTAGTTTGCAACACATACAGCCATAATGGACACTGCATGCTTTCTCCACTCCAACAAGCGAACAATAGCTTTGTTTGAGGCATCGGGAGAAAGCACAATAACTGCATTATTGTCCTTGACTTGACCTTGTGTATTAGAAGAAGAGAATGCATTTCAGTGGGAGAGGAAATCACAGACTACAGGGCAAGAGCGTCCTATTTTTGGTTCACATTAGACATTTTCATGCTCTGACATCTTTATGAAAACCCAAGGACTGAAAAAAGGGAAGGAACTATGTTTTGAAATTCACTAGATGACCCAACAATGTCCATAAAAAGACCCAGTATTAGCAAATATGAATCCATCTTAAACAAAATTAAAAATCAAACAAACGAAAAAAGGAAAGAGGAGCAACAAAGTGAAGGTAAGGCACAATTTTTATGCCATGGAGGACTATGGAGGTTTGTTTCTATGCTTCTATGTATTTACAAATGCAGGGAATTTGCTTATTATATTCATCTGGTAACATTTTGCTAAATAATCATTACAATGCAAGCAGTATATTTATCTATCCAAATTATTCTTTGTTTGTCAGTTTAAGGTGTCCTTGAATACATTATGTAAAAAACAGTGTATACTGGAATAAAGTGTCAAAATTGTCAAATGCATTGAACATTTTATTTACGTGAGAGAAGGTGCAGATACCGTGGCTGTTATTAGTGTGGTAAATTTTCTGTGTGTTTTGAGGTGAGCACAGTTTCCTGTTTTAGAATGAACATCTTGTGTTAGATTTATGGCACAATTTGTTAAGAGACAAAGTCTTAACAATGGTCAAATTCAACATGTGGCTAATGTTTCTTAAACTATTTGTATTTTACATTTACATATCATTGTAACAAAAATATGGAAAAAGGAAATGTAGAACATAACAGACCGGATTTACCACCTCAACCACCAGCACAAAATTTCTTTACACGTGATTTCCCCTTGGCAGCAGAGTAAAAATGTGCAGCTGTTACAGAGACGTTTATGCTGTTTATTCAGAGAATGAATAAACAAAATAAAAATGAATGAATTTAAATGAAAGTTTATTGTGTGTTTTCTCTTGGAAGAACAAAGTAAAGGCATTTCCTCAAAAATCTTTGCTCTGACAATTCTATTCAACAACACAAGATTTAAAGTGACAGACAGTCAGTCAGACAGACAGCAAACAGATAGATAGATAGATAGATAGATAGATAGATAGATAGATAGATAGATAGATAGATAGATAGATAGATAGATAGATAGATAGATAGATAGATAGATAGATAGATAGATAGATAGATAGATAGACAGACAGACATCCTTCATTAGGTCACTTATTCGGAGAAGTCAAACAAGGACATTGAAGACTCAAACGGCAGCACTTTTTAAACATTAAGCAAGTATCATTACGTCACAGCCTGCCTGTATTTTTTCCTGCATTCTTTTGACACTCTCAGGGGCGTGCCTAAGCAGGTCACAAATCTTTTATACCCCTGTGTCATTTCCTGAAAGTACATGTGTAGAGCTTAGACAGCTCTGCATTAGGTGTGGTCTGTGCCATAAACTACACTTCAGGTGAACTATAAAACTTCGCTTAACAAACTATCCTGTTTCAGTTGTTCTGTACACTAACAATGGCCAGAAGACATCTGATGTTGTGGATCTTCACTCTGTGTGTTTTACTCAATCCCTCAGGTAAGATACTGGATACACCAGTACCTCCGCTCCACAATGACTGATTAACTTATTTATGCACTGCCGTGAGCTCTTCAGCGGTAATAATGCGCTGCACTGACACAGTCTAAGAGTTCATGCAAAGAAAGGCAATGTTGTGTTGAGAACAATGTTTGTTAGAATTTTTAAAAAGAACAGAATGAAAGTGTGCTACATTTTATGAAATTATGAATATTTATTTAATCATAAATATATAAATATTTAAATAATATTGTTATATATATTTTTATATTTTAAACAATATTATTATTATTGCATATTCATATGAAATAATTGGTAACACATCAGATTGCTGTGTCTTTGTATTACATGTAAATATGAAATACATTTTGAACTCATACCTAAATAAAATTGTATTAAATAGTAATCAGTATTAATACTAAAATGTGTGTTAACAAACAGATCCACATAAAAATCCATATTAATACATGTACTTCATTATTATTATTCACTTTGGGTCAATAGCATTGTGTATATTAGCATAAGTTTAATCCCTCCCTAATGCAATCTTTTTCAGGTCTGAGACAGACAATGTTCAAGTTTACACTTGTGCTTTCACTAAAATATTTGGATCAGTTGGAACAGCTCTGACATCTAAATCCTACAGCCATATATAGCCTAATAAATCATAATTACTGTCTGTTTGTATTTATGACTGATCTGTGATTCAGTGTCTATAATTCCCTCTGTTTGTCAATCTGCTGTAGTTGGTCACTTTTCTGAACTTGATGGAAAAAAGGTCTATGAGATTGTTCGACCAATCAAATTACATGAGCTACAAAAAAGAGATTTAAAGGTGAGTTCTCATCTACCCACTACTATATATCAGTGTTTCCCAACCCTGTTCCTGGAGGCACACTAACAGTACACATTTTCCAAATCTTCCTAATCAAACACACCTGATTCAACTCATCAGTTCGTTTAGTAACTCCAAGACCAGAAATATATGGTTCAGATAAGGGAGACATTCAAAATGTGTACTGTATGATATATACCACTATATATCATATATTTAAATATTTTAATCAAACTAAATCATTTCTTTCCCTGCAGTCAAGATCTGATACAGTGAAATATGCCATGACGCTGGGTGGTAGAGACATTGAAATGCATCTCCAGAAAAATGAGTGAGTCTGTCTCCTTTGTCATCATTTTTTGCATATCTTGTGATATCTAAAATCCGCACATGTTGCAACTAAAAAAAAAGTTCCTCATTGTCACTGACAAAAATATGTGCGTTGAAACTACAGATTACATTACAATATTTGCTACACTGTAAACCCAAACAGTACTACTAACTTACAAAGATTGAGTACACTGCAATTAAAGTCTGTTAAATCATTGATGCAACTTAAAACTATTTTCTGAATGAGGAGTTTAGTTTTATTTTTGTGTAGCTCAACATTTTTAAGTAAACCCTTATACTTAAATGATTATTTTTAAGTTTACTGAGCGACGTAAAGTGACGTCATCCACATCATGTCGTTGCTCTAACCGACGCTAACCGAGTCCATTTTACATCAATCTTTTGTTTTTGCACAAGATTAATACAGGAGAAGAGGTGTTTCTGTGAAACTTGATGTTTTCTAGGGTTACCATCGCGGTGAAGAGTAGTGCTTGTGGTTTGGTCGAGAATAGGCTGTGAAACTTCAAGGCTATACGTACTGCATGACGATGAACATTTCATGCTCATTAGTGATAGTCTCTTTGAAGATTACATTAGAGTGTGTTGTCACTAACTAACACTCAACTGTAAAGATTAGGTGTTAGTTTATTCAATATTTGATTTTATTTGTAATGACCAAATTTGTGTAATATAAAATAATCCTTGAGTTGTTTACTTAAATGTTTTGAGTATTCTGAATTTATTGGGTTTCATAACTGCTGCATCAAAATAATTAAAAGAAACATTAAATATGTAAACAATAGTTTTAAGTATAGTGGACATAAACATTAAATAAAATAATTTAATTTTTTTTAGTTTGACTTAATTGTTATTTATAATTATTGTTTACTTTAAAAAATTTAGTTGCTTTACTTAAATTTTTTGAAGTAATTGGTGTGTACAATCATTTTGAGTATTCTGGACTTATCGGGTTTTACAGTGATAGTGCATTTGCTAACTAAAATAAAGATTAGGTGCCAGTTTATCCAATATTTCAATTAAATTGTAATTAGCAAGTTTGTGTAGTACAAAATACATTTCTTAAGTTCTACTAAAATAATTGTTGAGTTGTTTACTTAAATGTTTTGAGTATTTTGAACTTATCAGGTTTTACAACCACTGCATCACTGCAACCATTCAGTTTGACTTAAAAGATTTGAGTTGTTTTACTTAATTTTTTTGAGGTAGTCAAAAAAATGGAGTATTCTGAACTCAGTGGGTTTTAGTGAGCTTTTTGTGACTGATCTGAGATACAGTATATGTGTTGGTCAACAGTGGCATGCTGACTAAAGACTACAGTGAGACCCACTACACTAAAGACGGGATGCTTGTTACAACCACACCTGAAGATCTGGTATGTTATTCCCAATATGCAGTAATAGAACATATGATATTTAAAGGGTTAGTTCATCCAAAAATTAAAATTCTGTCATTAATTAGTTACCCTCATGTCGTTCCACACCCGTAAGACCTGCGTTCATCTTCAGAACACAAATTAAAGGTGCTAAAGAGGATGTTTTGTTTTATACATTTTTTGCAATATTACTTGAAACTGTCTTTACTGATAAAAGACTATTTATTAGGTGCACTGAAAGTAATAATATTAATATACATCATCTGTTCACGAGGTAGGGCCTTAAAAACATCAGCCAATCGTTTACGCGATCATCGCATAAACGATTGGCCCTCTGGCTTGTCAATCGCTGCCATGACGATCCATGTGAGAGACGCGCGGCTGCGCGCTCCAGTAACTTTCCACACTCTACAGGCGCTGCATGCAATGTTTTTGTCAGGAGACAGGAGTAACAACTGCAGATTATGAGTCACCTGCGGTGAGTCCGACATAATGAATCCACGGCTTTAAGTCGCGCACACACTTAACGATTGTAAGGCCGATTATGAATGTAAATTGATACTTATGACTAATCGCGCTCAAACGCGTCCAGTCAGAGCCAGTTCCTTTCAGTCTGCAATTACAGTCGGTGTGTTCAAATTCCATGTGAAAGTATATAAATCTGCTTCAGGAGCAGGAAACAATCGCTGTATGTTGAGCATAGTCAGAATGTTTTAGCTAGTCATTAAATGTGTGCCCGGCTTAATAACACAGAGAATGCCGGTGGTAAACACTCGTGTTCCGATACTCGTGCACGAGTTTTGGGAGGCGTTCCCTCTAAATGAGCTGTGAAGGATGGGGGTTGTTCTTACCCATGCGCTCATTTCAAAAACTCAGTCGACAAAAAGAACCTCTTTAGCACCTTTAAGATATTTTAAAGAAAATAAAAAAATATTTTAAAAAGTATTCTCGTCGCTTCATAATATTAATCTTGAACAACTGTAGCCACGTGGACTATTTTAACGCTGTAACCTTTCTGGACCTTGAAAGTGGTGGTTAAATTGCTGTCTATGGACGAGTCATATACCTCTCGGATTTCATCAAAAGTATCTTAATTTGTGTTCTGAAGATGAACGAAGGTCTTACAGGTGTGGAACGACATGAGGGTGAGTAATTAATGACAGAATTTTCATTTTGGGGTGAACTAACCCTTTAACATACAGCAAAATTAATCTGCTATAAATTATTACTCTGATATAATCCAGAGTGTGAGAGATTGATTTGAATCCCTTTTTCATCCACAGGACTTATGCTATTATCATGGGAAAATAGTAAATGACAGCGAGTCATTGGTTAGCATGAGCACCTGTGATGGACTACGGTAGGGAAACACAATTGCAAAAGATATTTCTTTTCAGTTTTTATCATCACACATTAGTCACGATGAAATCAAAATGGGCACTTCTTTTTTTTACCGAACATTGCTGTATTTATTATAAAAGGTATTATCTATGCATGCATATCATTTTTTATCTTCCTGCACCTTCATAACCTTTAATCTTATGACATAACCTTTAATCAACTTCCCCTCCCTCTTACAATGCATCTATTCTCTGATTTTTCGGTGCGAGGGCAGGATAACCTGTCGCTCACATGAGATCACAGCAATAGAAATTGATAAAAATCTAACGATCCAATTTCCAGTGGACAAAATCAAGTTCCACCCTACATTTTTCTTCCCGTTTCACTCGTGTATTTGTCACAATAGGGCGAAAAAGGCTATCACACCTTCTGTTTCATGACGACTTACGTTGCTTTAACAAATAATAACATTATTTTTTATTTATACAGTTATATTTAGTTATATAGTTTTAGTTAAATAGTTATATACATAAATCTTCAAAAAAGTTTGTTTAAAATATTTAAAGCTTTTAAGAAAGCTGTTTTAGCCAGAAATATATTCAATCACTACTGTTGTACAGCAGTTTGTTGCCTCAATCATGTTTTTTTTTACTTTGTTGCAACTGAAGGAAGTTACAGAGTGACTTGCGTTTTTTACTTCCATGAATTACACGTTTTCCCAAGCACTCTTGATTAAGTCACCTCTTAGGCCAGCTGTATTTTCCAGGCTTATTCTCTGTCAAACAAGACCTAAAGACCCTCAAATTACATTATGCCCATTGTGTGAATTATTTTTACAGAGGCTATTTCCAAACAGCAGAGCAGAGGTTTCTGATCGAGCCGTTGTCCGAAGATAGTGATGGTGACCATGCTGTCTTTAAGTATGAAGACGCACATGGAGACACGCCGAGGGTGTGTGGAGTCACCAACACTAGTTGGGATGAGAGTGAGGATGGCACTCCTCCACGCATCCTCAAAACCCGTTCTCGTTCCTCAGTAAGACTGCCTATTCATTTACGTTAGCATTACAGAAAGCAGCAAAGCACAATAAGGTTAAAGTTTCACAAGGATTAACCACATTTTAACAGGGATGTCATGTGATAGTCTCAATTGTTGTTCTGCAAAGTTGAGGTCAAAATCACAATAAGTTGCTGAAGTTGAATATTCAAGAAATGTCCAAAATTACCCTAATTCATATGCACTGCACTGAAGTAAGGTAGTTCGAATTGTTTCTAAAATGATTTTGCTTAATTATTTTGTTTTGTGTTCTCTATTTTCCACCTATTTCTTTCCTCTTGGTCAGGGGCCAACATTGTTCCAGCAACAAAAATACATCGAGTTCTTCCTTGTGGCAGACAACAGAGAAGTAAGAGCGGCAAGCAATGCACCTAATGTTGTTTCAAAGATTTAATTATTAATAGATAAAGGTTTTTTAATCCATTTTATGATCTCAGTCATTATCAGCAAAAAAAAAAAAGAAAGAAAAAAATCACTAGGTTAGAGGAATTTGTGTGGGATTTTGTGTTTGTTCAGCATTGTCATTTTTCTGGAATCAAACTGTTTCTAAATTTGTAAATACGAAAACACTGATGCTAACAGATTTCCGAGATAGTGTCCTAATACCAGTGTGACTAATGTGTGACATAATGCTTTGATTGATAATTCAATTTATTTCCCCTCTCAGTACAAGAATTTCGGCAGCGATCTTGAGAAACTGAGAAAGAGGATATTTGAGATCATCAATTTCATCAATAGTGTGAGTCACTGATGACATATATATGCTATTAAAAAAGTACAGCATGACAATATTTATGACGCAGCCACAGGAACTGATAATAAGGATTCTTGAGTGTGATAATTGATCTAGGACCACATGACTATAGATACAGATTTTTGCCATCTATATATTTACTGTACTGGTTTGACACACTAGTACAAAACATGGTGGAGTCTAAAACTCTGAAAACCTGTGATTCAAACTTGTTCATTCAAAAGTGATGTAAAACAAGGGAACATTATGACATAAAATGAGTAAGAAATAGTGCAGATTCTTAGTTCTAGGTTCTAGACTTATCAAATTTGTGACATATGACTTCCTTGCTTCCACTAAAGCACACAAGATGCAAATCTTGCTGAATAACGTGGTATTGTGAAAATCAGGTTTTCCACAAGCTTGTGAGTCAATTTCATCCAAAAGGGGGACATACAAAACACTAAATGTAACAACTAATAACAAAATAACTGATGAAATGCTTATGTTACTGTATTGTAAGTCACTTTAAATAAAAGTGGTGTACACTTTATTTTAAGGTGTCTTTGTTACACTGTAATTATACATTTAAGTACAGGGTTTAGGGTTAGTTGCATGTAATTATACACAATTTTTACTATAGTAACTACACGTACATATGTGACAATGACACTGTAAAATAAAGTGTTACCTAAAAGTTTCTACTAAATACAATAGTACTAGATACATGTACTAATTCTGTATTTGAAGATTTTTAAACATTTACATTCAAACCAAAATGTATTCAGACACCTTGAACAGTTTATTCACTATAGCTTTAAAAAATGGTAATAAAATATGACAAGATCTCAGAGTTAAACTGTGTCAGAGAAAAAATAATCTTAATTATGTCAGATAACACTTAAGCAAAACATGGTCAGGTCAAAGTGTCTGATAAAGTTTTACTGGTAGTCCAATGTATGAAGAATTTTTGGGTATAATATGTCACAGTTTACTTTATTTTGCTATCCTCATTTACATAAATTAACTATAGTGTCCTGTATCCACTAGTAAAAATATTTATCAAAACTATCAAAAATGTCTGAATAATTTTTGGTTTGACTGTATGTTGAATTTTCAATTAAACTTTGCACAGGTATTGGATCAGAAAAAAATCACTAGCATTCTTTGACTTTTGGACCACATAATATATATACATAATATACAATAACAATTCTCTTTCTGTCACTCTTTTCTGGGTTTGCAGGTTTATAAAGAAATCAACACCTTTGTTGCTCTGACTGGATTTGAAGTGTGGACAGACAGCGATAAGATAACAGTCTCCTCTGCTGCTGGAGCAACCTTAGACGGCTTTTCTAAGTGGAGGAACAGTGAGCTTGTCAAAAGAAAGAAGCACGACAATGCCCAACTTCTCAGGTCAGCTCCATTAACTGTGTGAAAATACACATTCAGCTCAGAACTGCTCCAATACTTACTCTGCTCCAATCTGCATCATTGTGTTCTACTTTGATATTGGTTTATGAGCTGAACCAGAAAAAAGACTGTTAACTAAATGAACGTAATCCAGCAGGATTGGTTCAAAGATTGAACATTGATTTTTTCCCTTCTTCCAGTGCAATTGACCTTGATGGATCAACTGTGGGTCTAGCTTACATTGGAACCCTGTGTGGAGGTCTTTCAACAGGGATTGTGCAGGTATTAATATTTTCTTTTAAAAAAAGTATTTAAAATGATATTAATAAACATATACAAACACACAAAGTTCTGTCATGAAACTAAATGGCGCAGGCTGATAGGTCAAAAATGAAAATTCTCATTAATTCTCAGTCATTAATTACTCATCTTCATGTCGTTCCACACCCGTAAGACCTTCGTTCATCTTTGGAACACAAATTAAGATATTTTTGATAAAATCAGATGGCTCAGTGAGGCCTGCATTGCCAGCAAGATAATTAACACTTTCAGATGCCCAGAAAGCTACTAAAAACATATTTAAAACAGTTCATGTGACTACAGTGGTTCAGTCTAATGTTATGAAGTGACGAGAATACTTTTAGTGCACCAAAAAAGCAAAATAACGACTTTACGCAACAATATCTAATGATGGGCGATTTCAAAACGCTGCTTTTGTCTTTTGTTTCGAATCAGTGGTTCAGAGTGTATATCACTTATTGCTTCATAACATTAAGGTTGAACCACTGTAGTCACACGGACTGTTTTAAATAGCTTGCATCTGAAAAGCGGTCAAGAAAGTGAAAGTGTTTAAATACATCTGTGTTTTCTTATCGGGTCCTGTTTTGCTGTGTGTAAAATCTTTCAAGAGAAGAGAGAATGGTTACTTCACAATAATGGAGGAACTAATTTTGCCCATTGTCTCGTCTGTGGCGTATTGCTTATTGTTGCAATGTTTTATTTTTTACTTCCTCACAAATTTTTCATAATACTTGATTATAATATAGACTAAATGAATGAAATATCCATGTTTTCCTCAATGTTAACCTCGATGTATGAGTGCTAACTGATCTTTCCTCTTCAAAGGATCACAACACTAATGCTATAGCAGTGGGGGCTACTCTGGCCCATGAGATGGGGCACAATCTCGGGATGAGTCATGACAGCAGCTCCTGCGTTTGTTCTGATAGAGATTGTATTATGACAGCTGCTCTCAGGTACAGTACCTCCTATATTTTCTTTCCCTACAAATCTGCCTCTATTTCCATACACCTAAGCATGCTTAATTGAAATATATATATATATAATGCATTCTCAAATAAAAAAACAAACTATTATAATAATAAACTATTTTGATTTATTTGTACTAATATATCACTCTAACAGACATTTATATTCCACTGTTGTTAATATTAATAAATCATAAGTTTTCTAAGTACAACTCTGATCGTCTCTGCGCTTTATTTAGTCTAGGAGTTTACGGAGAGCCTAAAATAAAAAATTTCAGATCAAATATCACCCTTCCATGTCTCCGCAGCTATTTCATCCCTAAACACTTTAGCAGCTGTAGTACTGGTACCTATGCAGACTACCTGAACAACAGAAACCCGGAATGTCTTCTAAATAAGCCCGAACCAAAAGAATTGATTCAGCCGGCTGTGTGTGGAAATGGATTTGTGGAGATAGGAGAAGAATGTGACTGTGGAACGGTGCAAGTAAGCAGACTAGGGTTTCCTAAATCTGAATTCAATGTTGAAATGTTTTTGCAACTAATTTATATTAAGTTACTCAGTATACCAAGTATAAATTTATTTGTTAACGTTTTTTTTTTTTTTAATTACAAACCCACTGAGTCATTTTTCCTAGTGTGATTCCTGAGAATATACATGATTTGGGTAGAGGTGTGATTAAAAAGTGTCATTTTTCTGTGATGTTAAAGCATTTTGATTTGTTTGGTGTTTTTTAACATTACTAAGACAAATAGTGGCCAAAAACAAACAACACACACACACACACACACACACACACACACACACACACACACACACACACACACACACAAAATTCAAATACCCTTTAGAATGACAAGGAATGTAAAGACACTAAAATGTACTCTTCACATAAGGTTATTTCACTAGAAGTACTCAACCAATCAAAGCCAGACACTGTCAGGAATACTGACATGCACAGACAGTTCTCAGGAATGTTTTTCAGCATACATGAAAACAAGTTGCTAAAGTAGTATTGTGTTTGGTGTGCTTATGGGACAATCTCTCTCATTTTCAATATTTCAATTTTATAAGTGTACTCTCTGCAGATGGAATACATGAATTACTGAAGGTTTCTTTATACATGCACATTAGTCATCGCATTTGGACAGAATTTGAATAGGGTGTACTGCATACTGTCACTGGATCCTTATGTTCAGTCATTTATTCATTGTCTACTTTGACAAGTAAATTACTTACCAAGAGCTTTTCTAAATTCTCAGAACTAGAACTTAAAAAAACATTTATTATTTGATGACAACTACACCCACTATGCTAAGATATCTTAAGACATTCTCAGTGGCATTATTTCACAAACAAGATTAA
This sequence comes from Megalobrama amblycephala, assembly GCF_018812025.1. Taxonomy (NCBI): domain Eukaryota; kingdom Metazoa; phylum Chordata; class Actinopteri; order Cypriniformes; family Xenocyprididae; genus Megalobrama; species Megalobrama amblycephala. The sequence goes on from NC_063047.1 coordinate 8,903,652, forward strand.
CTCTTTATGTTTTTGCATAGGAGTGTACAAACCCATGCTGCAATGCAACCACCTGCAAACTGACAGAGGGCTCACAGTGTGCAACAGGAGAATGTTGTGAGAATTGCAAGGTAAGATTCAAAGAGTTTTAATTTTGCTGTATCATTCATCAATTCATGAAGATATCAAATCACCAGGACTGCTTTGGGATATACGGTACAACATGTATTCACAATTTATTGTGTTTAAGCTTCTGTGTTAAATAAAAAAAAGGACAACAAACACCCAAGTGCCTTCTGTATCAAAAGAGATATAATACTAACAATTTTCATGAAAAAAAATTAATTATCTTAAAGGGTTAGTTCACCCAAAAATGAAAATTCTGTCATTAATTACTCACCTTCATGTCGTTCCACACCCATAAGACCTTCGTTCATTTTTGGAACACAATAAGATATTTTTCATGAAATCCGATGGTTCAGTGAGGCCTGCATTGTCAGCATGACAATTAACACTTTTAATGCCCAGAAAACTACTAAAGATGTATTTAAAACAGTTTATGTGACTACAGTGGTTCAATCTTAATGTTATGAAGCAAGGAGAATATTTTTGTGCGCCAAAAAAAAAAAAAAAAAAAAAACGACTTTCAAAACACTGCTTCATGAAGCTTCACGAATCTTTTGTTTCGAATCAGTGGTTTGGAGTGCCAAAGTCACATGATTTTATTAAACGAGGCTTTGTTACGTGATAAGTGTTTCGAAATTTGAATGGTTTACCACTGGAGGGCATGACTTTGTCAGTTAGATACGCGCTCCGAATCACTGATTCAAAACAAAAGATTCGTAAAGCTTCGAAGCTTCATGAAGCAGTGTTTTGAAATCGCCCATCACTAAATATTGTCATGAAGTCATTATTTTGTTTTTTTGGTGCACAAAAAGTATTCTCGTTGCTTCATAACTTCAAGGTTGAACCACTGTAGTCACATGAACTGTGTGAGTCATCGGATTTTATGAAAAATATCCGAAGATGAACGAAGGTCTTACGGGTGTGGAACAACATGAGGGCGAGTAATTAATGACATTTTTGGGTGAACTAACCCTTTAAAGGGGTGGTTGATTATGATTTCACTTTTGTAACTTTAGTTAGTGTGTAATGTTACTGTTAGAGTATAAACAACGTCTGCAAAGTTACAACGCTCAAAGTTCAATGCAAAGGGAGATATTTTCTTTTAAAGAATTGTCTGTTTAAGGACTACAACGAGCTTCTTCCTGACATCACTAACCCTAAAATGTACATAAACCCTGCCTCCTATAACACGCAACAAAGGCGGAGTAGAAACCTACATATGTTTTTTATTCCTCCCCATCAGATCATGCCAACCTCACATGTGTGTCGTCCAAAAAATGATGACTGCGATTTGCCCGAGTCCTGCACTGGAAAATCAGCCGTGTGTCCTGAAGATGTCTTTACAGTCAATGGACAACCTTGCAAAAATGGGAAAGGTTATTGCTACAATGGCCAGTGCCCTCAGAGAGAGGAGCAGTGCATTAAAATGTGGGGTTCAAGTGAGTACAGCAATATATTGATTCAAAACTATAATACTGAAAAATAATCAGTGCTGAACCCCATATGACTGTGCTTTTATTACTTTTTATTACAAAAATAAATAAATAAAGCTGCTGAGGTGGCTGAAGACTATTGCTACAACCAAAACACAAGAGCAGAGTACTACGCCTACTGCAAACGTAATGGCGATAAATATATCGGATGCCAAAAACAGTAAGATTTTACATCCATCTGTACATCTATTAATAATCCTTTCACATATCATACTGTCCAATTACTATTTTGCCCCATCTGATCAACCACCAATTTTATTTATCTATCTACAGAGATGTGATGTGTGGAAAACTGTTCTGTGTAAAAGGCAACAAAGGTCCCAATTATGGACGATTGGTAACATTCAAGAACTGTAAAGCCACATTCTACGGCAATCCTGAAGAGGATTACGGCCAAGTCGACACTGGCACCAAATGTGGGGAAGGGTTGGTAAGGCTGATCTCCATATGCATACCAGTTATACTACAAACACACCAATTTCCTTGTAGTTCAATAACAATTAATTCCTTTAAAGACCTCTAATAAAAGAAAGCTGTAAACTTAGTAGGTTTGCCACAATTGTGACATTTAAATCATTTTAAGCAAAGAGAAGCATATTATTTATTTCTTGTCATTCTTTATTTATTTATTTATTTATTATTTACTCAGGTTTGTAACCAGAATGAGTGCGTTGACATAGAGACGGCTTACAAAGCAACAAACTGCTCAGCCAAGTGCAAAGGCCATGCGGTAGGTGAAATATTACTTTCTCGAACATTAACTTCTCATTTGCCTCATAAAATTAAACAAATAGACCTACAGCAATACTGTCTTCTGTGCTTTATTTTAAGAGTTTGTTGGTTTATGACTATTTCGAATCTATTAACGTGACTTTCCTTCACATCCGAAGTTGATTTAGAACTAAGAATTAGTATGTGTTACAGGTTTGACATTAAGTGTATGTGTTACAGGTTTGTGATCACAGACTGCAGTGCAGATGTGAACCTGGATGGCTGCCGCCAGATTGTGAATCAACAACCGCAAGTGATGGTTTGTCTAAAGGTAGTACTGTAGATGCTGCATTCAAAATTGCCTCATTTTCTTTTAGTTTTGATGATCATGAATGTGATTTTTTGTCTCTTTTGCACTTCTAGGTGTGATTGTAGCCATTGTTGTGGTTGTTCTGATTGGGATTCTTCTAATTGGACTGGGAGTCTTCTTTTACAAACGCAGAAAGAGCACACCACATTCATCTATGTAAGAGTATAGTAAATAGATTCTTACACATTTAGGGATGTCAATAAATAGACTGTATTTAATGGTGCTGTTTTCTCAAAAGCCATCCAAGGCAGCAGAAAGTTCATGTTGTTGACATCCCTGACTTGAGCCACCAGGGATTGCAGATGCCAAATCAGAAGCCATTTCCGGTAATTCGCAGTCAAATATAACTTAATTTAAACATCTCGCTTAAAGGTGCTAAAGAGGATCTTTTCGTCGACTGAGAGACCAAAGTGAGTTTTTGAAATGAGCGCATGCGTAAGAACAACCCCCCTCCTTCACAGCTCATTTCGAGGGAATGCCTCCCAAAAGTCGTGCACGAGTATTGGAACACGAGTGTTTACCACCAGCATTCGCTGTGTCGTGTTAGTGTTATGTCGGACTCACTGCAGGTGACTCATAATCTGCAGTTGTTCCTCCTGTCTCCTGACAAAAACATTGCATGCGGCGCCTATAGAGTGTGGAAAGTTACTGGAGCGCACAGCCGCGCACGTCTCGCACAAGGAACGTCATGGCAGTGATTGACAAGCCAGAGGGCAATGGCTGATGTTTTTAAGGCCCTACCTCGTGCACAGATGATGTATATTAATATTATTCCCTTCAGTGCACCTAATAAATAGTCTTTTATCAGTTAGTAAAGACAGTTTCAATATTGCAAAAATGTATAAAATAAAACATCCTCTTTAGCACCTTTAAACAAACAAATCTTTTACAAAATCGATACCCAAAGAATGATGAAAGTGTGATCAGGACATTGTGATCTTAATATTCTTAGGTAATAAAACCTTCAGCACCTCCTCCACCTCCACCTGTTTCAGTCCAGGCCAGAGCTCTACATAATGACTTCATATCTGCACGTCAGGTAACACAACATGTTTAATGACTATCAGTATGGATAGTTCACACTGAAATGAAAATTTTGTCACCATTACTCATTCTCATGTTGTTTCAAACCTATCATGACTTTATTTCTTTCTTGAAACACAAGTGTTCAGCACTTGTGCTGCTCTTTTTACATAGTGTGTAAGTAGATGGGAGGAGCTGTCAAGCTCCGAAATGTCAAAAAAGCATCAGAGAAGTACCAAGAGTCCATGAGACTCATGTACAATATTCAACATCTACAAAAGTAGATGAAACAGACTGAAAATTTTCATCATTTACTATAAGCTTAGATATTCTGCTATAAAAAAACAAGGAAGAATTGAATAAATTTTGACAGCATTTTGGGTGAACTATACTGTACCTTTATCCAGTCACTGAGATGAAACTTAACTTTGCTTTGGTCACCATTTACTCCAAGCTTGGATATTCTGCTATAAAAACAAGGACGAACTGAATAATTTTGAAATTTGGGTCTTTTGAACTATAATGTATCTTTACACATACTAATCACTCAGCTTTAAAAAAAAAAAAAAGTTAATTTATAAATTTAGCAGACATGTTCATTTCAAGTGAATAACACATTTGAAAAATGTGGTCTGATGATTACAATGTCTCCAGAAACATGAGATTTTTTTTTTTTTTTTTCTTCAATGTTAATTCTCCCCCTCATAGGCTCTTAAACCACCTCCAAGGGTGTGATGTCTAGCACCTGTCAAACCTCAAGAAGCTGAAACCACACTTTGGGATATTCAATCACTCCAGACCCTGCAGAAGGGCTTGCAAGTGTTTGAAAGAGGCTTAATAAACTCTTCAGGAGAAGACAATATCTGTGAAAATAAGCCACATACTTATCAGAGTAACACAAAATGAATTTTAGTGTGCAAAAGATTGTCTTTGAGTCACATAATGAATTTTAAGTTGTTTGTTTTTAACCGGAATGTTTTTTTTATATATATAAATTTACATTTATTTATTTGTACAGTCAGTTTCTGTGTAAATGAGCTTGACTTGTGTATAGTAATGGTTTTTATGATTTGTCAGCAATAATAGCTGACACATTTCCACTGAATGTTCAAGAAACAGAAAGCTGCTTCTCTAAAGTCAAAACTCTCATAGATGCGATTCTTTTCAAGTTTTTCATAGCAATGTCTTGAAAACAATACTGTACTTCATACATACATTTTGTTACAATGCACTTTCAACAAATATTAGCAAATCTAAATGCTTAAATTCTAAAGTTTACTTTATAGTATAGTTTTAGTTTTGTATTTATTAAATCTGATTGTACTTTAAAATGCAATACTAATGTAATGTACATTGAAAAACATTCAGGTGATTAAAAAAAAAGACCAAACTTGGGGTCCACAGTATCTCAGTTTTTATTCATCTTCTCAACTGATACATCTATATAATATCAAGAATTGAAGGTGGCCTCACATTACATGTACTTGACAAAAGGACTGTTCAATTTAAATCCCCATATTGTATTTATAATTATGCTATAATTGTGCATAAACATTTCTACACATTCCCACAGATGTGTTTCAAAGACTTAAGCCAGTGAAGGCCTAATACTCAACATTTCAGCTCTTTAACACTCAATCTGTATGCAAACAAAGCTCAACAACTTCCTCTTCCTTTCTCTAGGACTTCAGATTGCCAGTATACTAAGACCAGCCCACACCCTGTTAAACCATTACAGGAAAAACAGCATAACTGATCCCAGATCAGCTGCCTAATCTCAGTAATTTCATTGGTATCAGATTAAATACATGCAAATAAATGTAGCACATTTTCCCTTTAGAGTCCACAGACATGCAGCATTTCCTGAAGAGTGTGTGTGTGTGCGTGTGTGTGTGTTCTGCAGGATCAAATCAGTGCAGTATGTCAGAAGGTTACACTGGAATCACATTTATTTCTGTTAAAAGCTGCGAGTTCATACATCTAAAGATGAGCACAACATATTATTTGTCATATTAGTTTAAATGCTTTTGGAATGAAAAAGGTAACTTTTAAATCAGACTCATGTGAAGAACCGGTTCCGTATTTCCAAAAAAAAAAAAAAAAAAAAAAAAAAAAAAAAAAAACAACTTGAAAAACTTGGTCTAAATAAAACAAAAACATATTACAAAATTAACTTATCTAAAATGTTACATACATTACAAATGCTTCCAGAAATGACCCGCTGTAATAGGGTGGGTTGCTCATATGCATAGCATCAGACATTCAACATTGCAAATCATGATTAAACCTGCTTTAAAACCAGATAAACGTGCTGCTCTTTTTAAAACGATTAAAAAACAAAGAAAAAAACAAACAAATTTGCATTAAAAGGCTTAATGCTGTTCCTCTATAGTCTCTTGAAGTTCTGTATCCCAACAGTAGGCGGAGACATACCACAATTTTTCCAAAACCTGTTAAAACAAGCAGCCACCTTAAAAAAAAAAATCCCTTCCACAATCCCACACATAGTGTTACAGCTGAAATCACCAAATCAGTTTGTGACACATTTATCAAGCTCAGCATGCTTTGTTAATGTCTCGAGCACAAACCGGATGAAATCGATAGTCTGTACGAGCAGTTTCTCAGCAGAGAATGAATACTTCGCAGTAAATGATGGCCTGGAGGACATTCTTTAGAGAGAGAATAAGACTTCCTGCTTCAGAGTTACGTATAGATGTTCTCTATTTACAAGGGCTTGCATTTAGTGCAAAATTACCTCCCCTAGAATGGGGTAGATAAGAGCTCTGGCAGCTAACTCATCACAGCACAAAAAAAGACTTTGGCTTTTGAGTCAATCAAAGCAACTTCACACGTCCCACATTGGCTGTTACATGTGTACACAAGCTTATAGGCATACTAACAGATTCCACTGTATATAGTAACAAATAAAGCTGGTTGCGATCTCATTTATCATCATTTTAGAAAAGAAATGGGGGAGAGAGAGCCTCGTCTTGAAGTCTGTGTTAAACGATAGCTCTAAAAAGACCAAAATAACTTCCCGTACAGATGCAGAAGTTACGTTATGTGATTGTGACAGTGCTTTCATAAGACATGCTTTGTTATTTCTTTTTTCACTCACACAGATAGAATCAAACAACTTCTATTTAAGATCGAGGTTATGCCTACTTACATGTGGTGTGTCATCTGGCAAGATTCAAGTGCTGTATTAGGAAAAAACAAATATAAATGCTAGTTTTTCCATGTAGAAACAGACACGTGGATCCCCAAGCAGCTACTAATTTCATTTAGTCTGAATATTACTTGAAACTGAATAACATTTAAGTAGCTATAAAATATTTTTCAATGAACTTATAACTTATTTCCCTTAGGTTTGTTTTGTCTTAACATATCCCTTACAGACATATTTATTGATAACATACATCAGTATATTCAGTCAAACCATCCCTTGCCAAATACATTGTGACATACAATATTATAAAACAGGATTAACTAGATCTCCTGATCTGTACAGCATCTTAAACCCACATCTGTCTTCGAGTTACAAAACTGTAGTTGCAGTTTAAAGGTTGACACATGTATGTGACCGTTTACCTGTATTTTGCAAACTTTCAAATGTTCACTCATCTTTAAAATGTTGCTATCAATTACATCTAATACATTTCATTTAATAAATAAAATCTCATGTTTGTACTTAGTTGTAAGTGATTTCTCTCTCTGTTTGTGGAATGATTCCTCTCCACATCCCAGGCAGTTGAGGGGTCTGTCTCGTGGAAAACGTGGCAGAGAAAGAGAAAATGCTATGGAGGAGAGGAAAAGTGCAAAATCTCCCCTTACACATTCCCGTCTGTGCCGTTTTTCTCATTGGCAGCGTTAACTGTGGTACCGTCAGGTTGCTGGCCGTCCTTCCGAGGAGGCATCCGTTCGTTTATTCGGTCCAGGCCACGAGCTTCTTCAAAGTTGCGTATTTTCCGTGTAGGAGAGAAGCCTTGGATGGCTAACGGGGGAAAAAAGAAATCAAGGAAAATGAGGTAGTTAGGAAAATGTGCATGAGGATTATTGATAACTTTAAGTGTTTAGTTAAAACATTGTTTCATGAGACAATTAACAAACTGTGCAAGCATACACAGCACCTTTGGTCATTTACAGTGATCATCCAATTAATTAACCATGAAAAAAAATGGACTAAATTAAAGGATTAGTTCACTTCAGAATTTAAATTTCCTGATAATTTACTTAACCCGATGCCATCCAAGATTTTTATGTCTTTCTTTCTTCAGTCGAAAAAAAATTAAGGTTTTTGAGGAAAACATTCCAGGATTTTTCTCCATATAGTGGACTTCAACAGTTACCAATGAGTTGAAGGTCCAAAGTGCAGTTTCAGTGCAGCTTCAAAGGGCTCTACACGATCCCTGCCGAGGAATAAGGGTCTTATCTAGAGAAACAATTGGTCATTTTCTTAAAAAAAAAAAAAAAAAAAAAAAATAATAATAATAATAATAATAATAATAATAATAATAATATAATAATATATATATATATATATATATATATATATATATATATATATATATATATATATATATATATATAATATATATATATATATATATATATATATATATATATATATATATATATATATATATATATATATATATATATATATATATATATTTATACTTTTTAACCACAAATGCTCATCTTGCACGTGTGACCTTCCCAACTTGATTGTGTAATGAGTGGCGCATGGCAGAGCAGTCCAAGACGAGCATTTGTAGTTAAAAAAGTATATCAATTTTTATTTTTTTTAGAAAATGACCGAGTGTTTCTCTAGATAAGACCCTTATTCCTCGTCTGGTATCATTTAAAGCCCTTTGAAGCTGCATTTAAACTGCAATTTGGACCTTCAACCTGTTGGTAACTGTTGAAGTCCATTATATGGAGAAAAATCCTGGAATGTTTTCCTTAAAAACCTTACTTTTCTTTTTGACTGACGAAAGAAAGACAAACATCTTGGATGACATGGGAGTGAGTAAATTAATCGGGAAATTTTAATTCTGAAGTGAACTAATCCTTTAATAGAACCAAACCAAACATTCAGCACTAAACTTTTGAATGGTAATGAAAAATATAGTTTTTTGTTTGTTTGTTTTTTTGCCACAGAAAATAGAACATAATTAACAAATCATGACAGTAAAAACAATCAATAGTCAACTGTAACTTGCAAACAACAAACAATTTTATGTGATGCAGTAAAATATATTAAATGTATATAAATATCAGAACAAACATTTTTAGATTTTTAAAAAAGACATTTTTAAAAAGAGTGTATTATTTACAGCATGGAATAAAATTTGCTTCATATCACACATATCACTCATACTTCAAACCTCTAAAAGAGCTTGAACTGAACACATATTCAACCGAACAACATAAACAGGAAAGCTGATTCTTGCACAACTAACAGGCTTATTATGTCCTGTGACATTTTTGAAAACACCAGGCAATTGCCAAGGTGAATCATGACCGGTTCCAGTTGACAGAGCAAACACAAGATGCCCATTCAAATGGAGAAAAACGGAGATGCAGCTGAACTTAGAAATCAGGTCAGCGACTCCACAGCAAAAGTGTCTTACTCTGGCACACATTTCCTGCCAGCGTGTGTGTGTGTGTGTGTTTGTGTTTGTTTGCACAATAGCTTAGAGCCTCGGTACATTACAGCAGCGGGCGAGAGGCCTCGGGCAAGAGTGTTACGCGTGAACGGGAACAGACAGTCTTAGGTGTGCAGAGTCGTAACGAGATTAGAATCTGAAAATACTCAGCGGAGGGAGGTCTTGGCCTCTCCGCCAATCATACGGCAGCATGAGAATTAGCACGCTCTAGCCAGGACCCGGGACTAACCAGCAAACCCCTCCGGTCAACAGGCAACAGCTAATTAATGAGGTGGAGCAGAGCTGGAGCTGGAAGCCTCATTCCATGACTGCATGGATGGTTTCATATGTCCGCATCCATCATTTATCATTAAAAATACTGGCCTGGAGTAATTTCAGGCCCTTTTGTAAAATCTGAATCTCATCAGGGAAATAAATGCCTTATGAAATGAGAATCACTTTGTTAGGCTGGTTTCAATTAAATTCACAAAAATACGGTGGTGCAAGAATACAGATTTTCCATGATTAGTCCGAGACACACACAGACGCAGAGGTGAACGGCAAGGCATGAACAGACACAGAGGGGAAGACAGCACAAATTATAGGGGCAGGATATGACACAGTACTGCGAGCGTACCTCGACCCTCCTTTGCTTCTATGGCGGCTGTATTAGCAAGCGCAGCAGGAAGTAGCCCAAAATGAATGGAGAGAGAGGTTATATCAGTGTGATTACATTCAACCCCAAGCATATTAACCCACACACCACAGCAATGCAGTAATATTAGTAGTTAAAGAATCAGACAGTAATATAAAAAGAGCACAGAGAGTCAGTGAGAGAAAAAGCAGTTAGTTTGATTGATTGTTTGGCCATTTTCTTTTAGGATTCTACAGTACTGGAGGAAAAACAGGCTTTAACAGTTGAAATAGGTACTGCAGTACAAATTCAAAACAATGGAGAGAGTCGTTTCCTTCGCCTCCTCAGACTCGACGCTAATGCATGCGGGTTGCCAGATTGAGAGCAACTGACAATGGAAAGCCTTACATTGTAAGATGATTAGCTAATGTATACATTTTTTCTGGTCATGGAGCTTTTTTAGATGGATGCTGAGGATTTTTAGGTTGGGTAGAATCTGCGTTCTCTGACCCAGTTTGTTTGCTGGCTTCCATGACTGCAGTGTTTTCCACCATCCTAACTGGCATCCTAACGGAAATCCTATCGAGTAAATTGGCAGTGGGCGGGATCACGCAGACCAAAACAAAAACAAACATTCTAACCCATAATGCACATTTCAAAGTAGGATAACTGGTTTTAGCACTGTTTTTCAGAGAAACAAGTATTTGAACTCAAAGCACTCCAACTTGCCTAACCAATCAATATAGGATAACACCATCAAATACATAAATAATGTGTCAAATATTCATCAAAGTGTATATATACTGTATACAGTAATGTGCATAAGTGTTAGACCACCAGCTTTGTTGTTTTAGCAATCTTTTAATGACCATCCATATTTATTTTTTGGTCTTTATTACGATACAAACAGAAAATACCGGAAATATGCACCGAAACAAAATCCAGTCCTTTTCCATTCCATTTATTTAAGAGATGTCTTTTTTTAATACTGCATACAAACTTCCTGTATTTTCTGGTTATATTCTAATGAAGCAATTATATATGGTCATTATACCATTGCTAAAACAACATCTAAGACTTTTGCACAGTACTGTATATAAAATGATGAATGTCTTCATTCTTTACAAATATTTTTATGATAAAATATTTCATGGATTATCTTCAATATGTTTTGACCCACACCTCAAGAATCAGTGAATAATAAATCATATTTAAATATGTATTCTGAACTGATCTATGATTTGGAGATTTCCACAGTTAAAAAAAAAAAAAAATCAACTATTTTATGCTGTATCAGCAGACAGGAGAGAATGGTAGTCAGACAACCAAACCAACTCCTATATCCTTTTCAGAGTACATGAAGGGCTTACTGGATAGTTACAGCTGGAAATGTTCTACTGTCCTAAGGTCTTGTCTTAAGATCAGGCCAACAGCTTCTTAGTTTCTTTAATATTCCTCTCTTTTCTTCAGATCTAGCTGGCTTGATGTCTGACCCAGACAGACAATGAAGCAGGCCTCTTAAAGGTCACTGAAATTTCTATATGTACTTCAAATAGTGACATCCACCCACGGTCTCTCTCGGATCTCCCTCTCTCACTCCTTCACTGTGCGAGTGAGCAAAGTTCCCTACGTTATTGGCCTTTAATGACCTTTAGTCCTGGACACCTTGTCAACAGAATTGTCTACTCAGACTGGACAGGTCAATCCAGAGAGTCATGATGCAGCTCTCATGACAATCACCCTTTGATTGGCTCTCTGAGTTCTCAGAAGTGCTGTAGTGCAGGTGGCTAAATCACAAGGCTTAATGTGAGCCTACAAGGGAAGGGCTTTATACAACACATAGGCAAATAATCAGTGTAAACATTACATTAGTTCATAGGTGGAGAGCAGGATGTAACAGGTGTTCATAGTGTCCAGAATAAGCTAGGCATTTTGTATAATTGTGATTATACAACATTATGTTTTAATTAAAAAAATTGAAGCCTATTTAAGAACATTCAGATTTCTTGAATTGAGACATTATTTTCATGACAATAAACCTCATTTTATCAATTCTCATGACTTTGATACAAACAAACTCATTCTCCTTACTGCAATATTTAAAAGGAAAAAAATTAAATCAAATTGGGGTCAGTAAAATTTTTTATGAGCACTTTTATTTAGCAAGGATGCATTAAATTGACAGTAAAGACTAAATTTAAAAAAAAAAAAAATCTATTTCAAATACAGTAAATGTTCTTTTGAACATTCTATTCATCAAAACATTCTGGAAAAAAATGTATCAGTTTCCTCAACAATATTAAGAAGCACAACTGTTTATAACGGTTTCTTGAGCATCAAATCAGCATATTAGCATGATTTCTGAAGGATCATGTGACACTGAAGACTGGAATAATGGCTGCATAAAATATTCTAATTTATATTAAAACAGAAAAGAGTTTGTAAAAATATTACAAAATTACTAAATTATTAGTTTTGTTTTTTGCTCAAATAAATGCAGCACAGACTTTTGAACAGTATAATATAATATAATATAATATAATATAATATAATATAATATAATATAATATAATATATAAACACATGGTATATATTGGTATAACCACTGAATATCACTTTCATGGTCCTTTTGCATCCTTTTTAAAGTTTAAAAGCTTTACACTTCCGTCAAAAAAAGCAAATAAACAATAATGCCAGAATTATAATTTTGGGGTGAAAACAATGTCCAAAAAGGCAAATTCAATGGTCCTAAAATAATTTCATTTTCTTTATGAAAACATCTTTTCTGATTTTTGTCCAGGACGGTTTTCATGAGATTTACCCCTTTAACAGATCAGCAATAAAGATCTGAGCAGCTGGGGGTGTGGGCAGTGATTTTGCAGCTAGTACCGGAAAGTTGCTAAGAAGTGAATTACCAAGCTGGGTGCAGCCCAAAAAAGCTCACACAATGGAGATGGAGAGCACAGCATTTGCCGCTATGAGCTCTGATGCAGTTCAGCATGAGGGAAAGAGCTAGATCATCATCTTTAGTATACGGCACGCCAAAGCTCATTCTAGCTGCGGTGTGCTGGTACTTTCTGCTTTAGTATGAGGGCCAGTGCTGGGTCACATGTGGTGATGATGATCCAGTATGACTTCCAGGTTGGA